>NW_028156376.1:0-90000 GCF_964263955.1 Coregonus lavaretus
CGAGAGAGAGAGAGAGAGAGAGAGAGAGAGAGAGAGAGAGATAGAGAGAGAGAGAGAGAGGAAGAGAGAGAGAGAGAGAGAGAGCGAGAGAGAGAGAGAGTTTAGAGAGGTGCCGTCGATATCACCCCCCAGCGCTCGGAGCTGAGCCCACCTGATACGAGTGGGCTCGATGTTATATAAAATAACACTGTTTATCGTCCTTCTACAGACACATACAGTACTGTCTGTATGGTAGATAATGGTCTGGTGGTATAGACACATACAGGATTGTCTGTATGGTAGATAATGGTCTGGTGGTATAGACACATACAGTACTGTCTGTATGGTAGATAATGGTCTGGTGGTATAGACACATACAGTACTCTCTGTATGGTAGATAATGGTCTGGTGGTATAGACACATACAGTACTGTCTGTATGGTAGATAATGGTCTGGTGGTATAGACACATACAGTACTGTCTGTATGGTAGATAATGGTCTGGTGGTATAGACACATGCAGTACTGTCTGTATGGTAGATAATGGTCTGGTGATATAGACACATACAGTACTGTCTGTATGGTAGATAATGGTCTGGTGGTATAGACACATACAGTACTGTCTGTATGGTAGATAATGGTCTGGTGGTATAGACACATACAGTACTGTCTGTATGGTAGATAATGTCTGGTGTATAGACACATGCAGTACTGTCTGTATGGTAGATAATGGTCTGGTGGTATAGACACACGCAGTACTGTCTGTATGGTAGATAATGGTCTGGTGGTATAGACACACGCAGTACTGTCTGTATGGTAGATAATGGTCTGGTGGTATAGACACATGCAGTACTGTCTGTATGGTAGATAATGGTCTGGTGGTATAGACACATGCAGTACTGTCTGTATGGTAGATAATGGTCTGGTGGTATAGACACATACAGTACTGTCTGTATGGTAGATAATGGTCTGGTGGTATAGACACATACAGTACTGTCTGTATGGTAGATAATGGTCTGGTGGTATAGACACATACAGTACTGTCTGTATGGTAGATAATGGTCTGGTGGTATAGACACATACAGTACTGTCTGTATGGTAGATAATGGTCTGGTGGTATAGACACATACAGTACTGTCTGTATGGTAGATAATGGTCTGGTGGTATAGACACATACAGTACTGTCTGTATGGTAGATAATGGTCTGGTGGTATAGACACATACAGTACTGTCTGTATGGTAGATAATGGTCTGGTGGTATAGACACATACAGTACTGTCTGTATGGTAGATAATGGTCTGGTGGTATAGACACATACAGTACTGTCTGTATGGTAGATAATGGTCTGGTGGTATAGACACATACAGTACTGTCTGTATGGTAGATAATGGTCTGGTGGTATAGACACATACAGTACTGTCTGTATGGTAGATAATGGTCTGGTGGTATAGACACATACAGTACTGTCTGTATGGTAGATAATGGTCTGGTGGTATAGACACATACAGTACTGTCTGTATGGTAGATAATGGTGGTATAGACACATACAGTACTGTCTGTATGGTAGATAATGGTGGTATAGACACATACAGTACTGTCTGTATGGTAGATAATGGTCTGGTGGTATAGACACATGCAGTACTGTCTGTATGGTAGATAATGGTCTGGTGGTATAGACACATGCAGTACTGTCTGTATGGTAGATAATGGTCTGGTGGTATAGACACATGCAGTACTGTCTGTATGGTAGATAATGGTCTGGTGGTATAGACACATGCAGTACTGTCTGTATGGTAGATAATGGTCTGGTGGTATAGACACATGCAGTACTGTCTGTATGGTAGATAATGGTCTGGTGGTATAGACACATACAGTACTGTCTGTATGGTAGATAATGGTCTGGTGGTATAGACACATACAGTACTGTCTGTATGGTAGATAATGGTCTGGTGGTATAGACACATACAGTACTGTCTGTATGGTAGATAATGGTCTGGTGGTATAGACACATACAATACTGTCTGTATGGTAGATAATGGTCTGTGGTATAGACACATACAGTACTGTCTGTATGGTAGATAATGGTGGGTATAGACACATACAGTACTGTCTGTATGGTAGATAATGGTCTGGTGGTATAGACACATACAGTACTGTCTGTATGTTAGATAATGGTCTGGTGGTATAGACACATACAGTACTGTCTGTATGGTAGATAATGGTCTGGTGGTATAGACACATACAGTACTGTCTGTATGGTAGATAATGGTCTGGTGGTATATACACATACAGTACTGTCTGTATGGTAGATAATGGTGGTATAGACACATACAGTACTGTCTGTATGGTAGATAATGGTCTGGTGGTATAGACACATACAGTACTGTCTGTATGGTAGATAATGGTCTGGTGGTATAGACACATGCAGTACTGTCCTGTATGGTAGATAATGGTCTGGTGGTATAGACACATACAGTACTGTCTGTATGGTAGATAATGGTCTGGTGGTATAGACACATACAGTACTGTCTGTATGGTAGATAATGGTCTGGTGGTATAGACACATGCAGTACTGTCTGTATGGTAGATAATGGTCTGGTGGTATAGACACATACAGTACTGTCTGTATGGTAGATAATGGTGGTATAGACACATACAGTACTGTCTGTATGGTAGATAATGGTCTGGTGGTATAGACACATACAGTACTGTCTGTATGGTAGATAATGGTCTGGTGGTATAGACACATACAGTACTGTCTGTATGGTAGATAATGGTCTGGTGGTATAGACACATACAGTACTGTCTGTATGGTAGATAATGGTCTGGTGGTATAGACACATACAGTACTGTCTGTATGGTAGATAATGGTCTGGTGTATAGACACATACAGTACTGTCCTGTATGGTAGATAATGGTCTGGTGGTATAGACACATACAGTACTGTCTGTATGGTAGATAATGGTCTGGTGGTATAGACACATACAGTACTGTCTGTATGGTAGATAATGGTCTGGTGGTATAGACACATACAGTACTGTCTGTATGGTAGATAATGGTCTGGTGGTATAGACACATACAGTACTGTCTGTATGGTAGATAATGGTCTGGTGGTATAGACACATACAGTACTGTCTGTATGGTAGATAATGGTCTGGTGGTATAGACACATACAGTACTGTCTGTATGGTAGATAATGGTCTGGTGGTATAGACACATACAGTACTGTCTGTATGGTAGATAATGGTGGTATAGACACATACAGTACTGTCTGTATGGTAGATAATGGTGGTATAGACACATACAGTACTGTCTGTATGGTAGATAATGGTCTTGTGGTATAGACACATACAGTACTGTCTGTATGGTAGATAATGGTCTGGTGGTATAGACACATACAGTACTGTCTGTATGGTAGATAATGGTCTGGTGGTATAGACACATACAGTACTGTCTGTATGGTAGATAATGGTCTGGTGGTATAGACACATACAGTACTGTCTGTATGGTAGATAATGGTCTGGTGGTATAGACACATACAGTACTGTCTGTATGGTAGATAATGGTCTGTTGGTATAGACACATACAGTACTGTCTGTATGGTAGATAATGGTCTGGTGGTATAGACACATACAGTACTGTCTGTATGGTAGATAATGGTCTGGTGGTATAGACACATACAGTACTGTCTGTATGGTAGATAATGGTGGTATAGACACATACAGTACTGTCTGTATGGTAGATAATGGTGGTATAGACACATGCAGTACTGTCTGTATGGTAGATAATGGTCTGGTGGTATAGACACATACAGTACTGTCTGTATGGTAGATAATGGTCTGGTGGTATAGACACATACAGTACTGTCTGTATGGTAGATAATGGTCTGGTGGTATAGACACATACAGTACTGTCTGTATGGTAGATAATGGTGGTATAGACACATATAGTACTGTCTGTATGGTAGATAATGGTCTGGTGGTATAGACACATACAGTACTGTCTGTATGGTAGATAATGGTCTGGTGGTATAGACACATACAGTACTGTCTGTATGGTAGATAATGGTGGTATAGACACATACAGTACTGTATGTATGGTAGATAATGGTGGTATAGACACATGCAGTACTGTCTGTATGGTAGATAATGGTCTGGTGGTATAGACACATACAGTACTGTCTGTATGGTAGATAATGGTCTGGTGGTATAGACACATGCATTACTGTCTGTATGGTAGATAATGGTCTGGTGGTATAGACACATACAGTACTGTCTGTATGGTAGATAATGGTCTGGTGGTATAGACACATACAGTACTGTCTGTATGGTAGATAATGGTCTGGTGGTATAGACACATGCATTACTGTCTGTATGGTAGATAATGGTCTGGTGGTATAGACACATACAGTACTGTCTGTATGGTAGATAATGGTCTGGTGGTATAGACACATACAGTACTGTCTGTATGGTAGATAATGGTCTGGTGGTATAGACACATACAGTACTGTCTGTATGGTAGATAATGGTCTGGTGGTATAGACACATGCAGTACTGTCTGTATGGTAGATAATGGTGGTATAGACACATGCAGTACTGTCTGTATGGTAGATAATGGTCTGGTGGTATAGACACATACAGTACTGTCTGTATGGTAGATAATGGTCTGGTGGTATAGACACATGCAGTACTGTCTGTATGGTAGATAATGGTCTGGTGGTATAGACACATACAGTACTGTCTGTATGGTAGATAATGGTCTGGTGGTATAGACACATACAGTACTGTCTGTATGGTAGATAATGGTCTGGTGGTATAGACACATGCAATACTGTCTGTATGGTAGATAATGGTCTGGTGGTATAGACACATGCAGTACTGTCTGTATGGTAGATAATGGTCTGGTGGTATAGACACATGCAGTACTGTCTGTATGGTAGATAATGGTCTGGTGGTATAGACACATGCAATACTGTCTGTATGGTAGATAATGGTCTGGTGGTATAGACACATGCATTACTGTCTGTATGGTAGATAATGGTGCTATAGACACATACAGTACTGTCTGTATGGTAGATAATGGTCTGGTGGTATAGACACATACAGTACTGTCTGTATGGTAGATAATGGTCTGGTGGTATAGACACATACAGTACTGTCTGTATGGTAGATAATGGTCTGGTGGTATAGACACATGCAGTACTGTCTGTATGGTAGATAATGGTCTGGTGGTATAGACACATACAGTACTGTCTGTATGGTAGATAATGGTCTGGTGGTATAGACACATACAGTACTGTCTGTATGGTAGATAATGGTGGTATAGACACATACAGTACTGTCTGTATGGTAGATAATGGTCTGGTGGTATAGACACATGCAGTACTGTCTGTATGGTAGATAATGGTCCGGTGGTATAGACACATACAGTACTGTCTGTATGGTAGATAATGGTCTGGTGGTATAGACACATACAGTACTGTCTGTATGGTAGATAATGGTCTGGTGGTATAGACACATGCAGTACTGTCTGTATGGTAGATAATGGTCTGGTGGTATAGACACATGCAGTACTGTCTGTATGGTAGATAATGGTCTGGTGGTATAGACACATACAGTACTGTCTGTATGGTAGATAATGGTGTTATAGACACATACAGTACTGTCTGTATGGTAGATAATGGTCTGGTGGTATAGACACATGCAGTACTGTCTGTATGGTAGATAATGGTGGTATAGACACATACAGTACTGTCTGTATGGTAGATAATGGTCTGGTGGTATAGACACATGCAGTACTGTCTGTATGGTAGATAATGGTCTGGTGGTATAGACACATGCAGTACTGTCTGTATGGTAGATAATGGTCTGGTGGTATAGACACATGCAGTACTGTCTGTATGGTAGATAATGGTCTGGTGGTATAGACACATACAGTACTGTCTGTATGGTAGATAATGGTCTGGTGGTATAGACACATACAGTACTGTCTGTATGGTAGATAATGGTCTGGTGGTATAGACACATACAGTACTGTCTGTATGGTAGATAATGGTCTGGTGGTATAGACACATACAGTACTGTCTGTATGGTAGATAATGGTCTGGTGGTATAGACACATACAGTACTGTCTGTATGGTAGATAATGGTGCTATACAGCTCTTTCAGTCAGATGCATTAAAAAGATAAAGACATGTTAACTACTTCCGTCCTTTGGGTCACTTTTAAAGAACTTTACAGTAGCAGATGTTCCATTGTTATATTTAGTCTGAAGACAAAAGTGTTTAAACGGTAAGTGCAGGTAACGATGTCTAGGTGACGGTGAGGTTGACGCGCTGGAGCCTAGAGAGTTGATGGATGAAACACACACACAAGCGTTTATAAATAGCACGGTGACTTCACGTCATTACCCTCAACCCAGCTCCAGACTTTCTGTTTTCCATGTTTGTTTTTATCTCTCTGGTTTTGTCCCACGTTGTGTCATCATCCCCTGCAGCCTCCAGCCTCTAGCCTCCAGCCTGCAGCCTCCAGTCTCCAGCCTCCAGCCTGCAGCCTCCAGCATCCAGTCTCCAGTCTCCAGCCACCAGCCTCCAGCCTCCAGCCTGCAGCCACCAGCCACCAGCCTCCAGCCTCCAGCCTCCAGTCTCCAGACTCCAGCCTCCAGCCTCCAGCCTCATCTACCTTGGTTGGTGCTGGGAGATTCTGGTGTAACAGGGCTGGGGAGCGTTGTGTTACTGGGGGCATGTGGGTGGATGTGTCTGTTTGGTTGTACTATCCTTGTGGGTATCAGAAGTCTTCATAAGGATAGTTAAGAAGGAACATGTGGACAATTGAGGACATTTCACCGGTCCCCACAAGGAAAAGGACTATTTTAGGCTTAGGGGTTATGTTTAGGGTTAGGGAAAATAGGATTTTGAATGAGAATCTATTTTTTGGTCTCCACAAGGATAGTAAATTAAACGTGTGTGTGTGATGGAGTGTGTGATCTCTAATTTAGTCCTCCGTGTGACTTTGGGGAGGGAATCCTCTGTGTGACTTTGGGGAGGGAATCCTCTGTGTGATTTTGGGGAGGGAATTATCTGTGTGACTTTGGGGAGGGAATCCTCTGTGTGACTTTGGAGAGGGAGTCCTCTGTGTGACTTTGGAGAGGGAATTATCTGTGTGACTTTGGGGAGGGAATCCTCTGTGTGACTTTGGGGAGGGAATCCTCTGTGTGACTTTGGAGAGGGAATTATCTGTGTGACTTTGGGGAGGGAATCCTCTGTGTGACTTTGGAGAGGGAGTCCTCTGTGTGACTTTGGAGAGGGAGTCCTCTGTGTGACTTTGGGGAGGGAATCCTCTGTGTGACTTTGGGGAGGGAATCCTCTGTGTGACTTTGGAGAGGGAATTCTCTGTGTGACTTTGGGGAGGGAATCCTCTGTGTGACTTTGGGGAGGGAATCCTCCATGTGACTTTGGGAAGGGAATCCTCTGTGTGACTTTGGGGAGGGAATCCTCCATGTGACTTTGGGAAGGGAATCTTCCATGTGACTTTGGGGAGGGAGTCCTCTGTGTGACTTTGGGGAGGAATATGCTATGTCACGAGGGGTCACCTTGCTGTATCAGAGCACTGTGTCCATGTGTCTTCACCAGCAGGGCAAAAGAAGAGTGTAGTGTTCGGGGGTCTGGGGTCTGTGCAGTGTCCATGGCAACATATCATAAGAATAGCTCCTAGCTGGGTCACATTCTGGGAACACAGAGAGCAGCGGGACAGGGAGGGAGGGAGACAGGCAGGGGGACAGGGAGGGGGACAGGAAGGGAGGGAGGGAGGGAGGGAGGGAGGGAGGGAGGCAGGCAGGCAGGCAGGCAGGCAGGCAGGCAGGCAGGCAGGCAGGCAGGGAGGGAGGGAGGGAGGGAGGGAGGGAGGGAGGGAGGGAGGCAGGCAGGCAGGCAGGCAGGCAGGCAGGCAGGCAGGGAGGGAGGGAGGGAGGGAGGGAGGGAGGGAGGGAGGGAGGGAGGGAGGGATGCAGGCAGGCAGGCAGGCAGGCAGGCAGGCAGGCAGGCAGGGAGGGAGGGAGGGAGGGAGGGAGGGAGGGAGGGAGGGAGGGAGGGAGGGAGGGAGGGAGGGAGGGAGGGAGGGAGGGAGGGATCAGGCAGGTAGACAGTCAGGCAGGTAGGGAGCAGCCAGTCAGGCAGGTAGGGAGTAGGCAGTCAGGCTGGTAGGGAGCAGGCAGGGAGGGAGGGAGACAGGGAGGGAGGGAGGCAGGTAGGGATCAGGCAGGTAGGCAGTCAGGCAGGTAGGGAGCAGGTAGTCAGGCAGGTAGGGAGCAGGCAGGCAGGCAGTCAGGCAGGTAGGGAGTAGGCAGTCAGGCAGGTAGGGAGTAGGCAGGCAAGCAGGTAGGGAGCAGGCAGGTAGGGAGCAGGCAGGCAGGTAGGGAGCAGGCAGGCAGGTAGGTAGGGAGTAGGCAGGTAGGGAGCAGGCAGGCAGGCAGGTAGGGAGCAGGCAGGTAGGGAGTAGGCAGGCAGGTAGGGAGCAGGCAGGCAGGTAGGTAGGGAGTAGGCAGGTAGGGAGCAGGCAGGCAGGCAGGTAGGGAGCAGGCAGGTAGGGAGTAGGCAGGCAGGTAGGGAGCAGGCAGGCAGGTAGGTAGGGAGTAGGCAGGTAGGGAGCAGGCAGGCAGGCAGGCAGGCAGGTAGGGAGCAGGCAGGCAGGTAGGTAGGGAGCAGGCAGGTAGGGAGCAGGCAGGCAGGCAGGTAGGGAGCAGGCAGGTAGGGAGTAGGCAGGCAGGTAGTGAGTAGGCAGGCAGGTAGGGAGCAGGCAGGTAGGGAGCAGGCAGGCAGGTAGGGAGCAGGCAGGCAGGTAGGTAGGGAGTAGGCAGGTAGGGAGCAGGCAGGCAGGCAGGTAGGGAGCAGGCAGGTAGGGAGTAGGCAGGCAGGTAGGGAGCAGGCGGGCAGGTAGGTAGGGAGCAGGCAGGCAGGTAGGTAGGGAGCAGGCAGGTAGGGAGCAGGTAGGAAGCAGGCAGGCAGGCAGGTAGGGAGCAGGCAGGCAGGTAGGGAACAGGCAGGTAGGGAGTAGGCAGGCAGGTAGGGAACAGGCAGGCAGGTAGGGAGCAGGCAGGTAGGTAGGTAGGTAGGTAGGAAGCAGGCAGGCAGGCAGGTAGGGATTAGGCAGGTAGGGAGCAGGCAGGCAGGCAGGTAGGGAGCAGGTAGGTAGGGAGCAGGCAGGCAGGCAGGTAGGGAGCAGGCAGGTAGGGAGCAGGCAGGCAGGCAGGTAGGGAGCAGGTAGGTAGGGAGCAGGCAGGCAGGCAGGTAGGGAGCAGGCAGGTAGGGAGCAGGCAGGTAGGGAGCAGGCAGGCAGGTAGGGAACAGGCAGGCAGGTAGGGAGCAGGAGGGTAGGTAGGTAGGTAGGTAGGGAGCAGGCAGGCAGGTAGGGAGCAGGTAGGTAGGGAGCAGGCAGGCAGGCAGGTAGGGAGCAGGCAGGTAGGGAGCAGGGAGGCAGGCAGGTAGGGAGCAGGCAGGTAGGGAGCAGGCAGGCAGGCAGGTAGGGAGCAGGTAGGTAGGGAGCAGGCAGGCAGGCAGGTAGGGAGCAGGAGGTAGGGAGCAGGCAGGCAGGCAGGTAGTGAGCAGGCAGGTAGGGAGCAGGCAGGCAGGCAGGTAGGGAGCAGGTAGGTAGGGAGCAGGCAGGCAGGCAGGTAGGGAGCAGGCAGGTAGGGAGCAGGCAGGTAGGGAGCAGGCAGGTAGGGAGCAGGCAGGCAGGTAGGGAGCAGGCAGGTAGGGAGCAGGCAGGCAGGTAGGGAGCAGGCAGGTAGGGAGCAGGGAGGTAGGGAGCAGGCAGGTAGGGAGCAGGCAGGCAGGTAGGGAGCAGGCAGGTAGGGAGCAGGCAGGTAGGGAGCAGGCAGGTAGGGAGCAGGCAGGCAGGTAGGGAGCAGGCAGGCAGGTAGGGAGCAGGCAGGCAGGGAGCATGAGGTAGGGAGCAGGCAGGCAGGGAGCAGGAAGGTAGGGAGCAGGCAGGTAGGGAGCAGGTAGGTAGGGAGCAGGCAGGTAGGGAGCAGGCAGGTAGGGAGCAGGCAGGTAGGGAGCAGACAGGCAGGTAGGGAGCAGGCAGGTAGGGAGCAGGCAGGTAGGGAGCAGGCAGGTAGGGAGCAGGCAGGCAGGTAGGGAGCAGGCAGGTAGGGAGCAGGCAGGTAGGGAGCCGGCAGGCAGGGAGCAGGCAGGTAGGGAGCAGGCAGGCAGGTAGGGAGTAGGCAGGTAGGGAGCAGGCAGGTAGGGAGCAGACAGGCAGGTAGGGAGCAGGCAGGCAGGGAGCAGGCAGGTAGGGAGTAGGCAGGTACGGAGCAGGAAGGCAGGTAGGGAGCAGGCAGGCAGGTAGGGAGCAGGCAGGTAGGGAGTAGGCAGGCAGGTAGGGAACAGGCAGGCAGGTAGGGAGCAGGCAGGTAGGTAGGTAGGTAGGTAGGTAGGGAGCAGGCAGGCAGGTAGGGAGCAGGAAGGTAGGGAGCAGGCAGGCAGGCAGGTAGGGAGCAGGTAGGTAGGGAGCAGGCAAGCAGGCAGGTAGGGAGCAGGCAGGTAGGGAGCAGGCAGGCAGGTAGGGAGCAGGTAGGTAGGGAGCAGGCAGGCAGGCAGGTAGGGAGCAGGCAGGTAGGGAGCAGGCAGGCAGGCAGGTAGGGAGCAGGTAGGTAGGGAGCAGGCAGGCAGGCAGGTAGGGAGCAGGCAGGTAGGGAGTAGGCAGGTAGGGAGCAGGCAGGTAGGGAGCAGGCAGGTAGGGAGCAGGCAGGTAGGGAGCAGGCAGGCAGGTAGGGAGCAGGCAGGTAGGGAGCAGGCAGGTAGGGAGCAGGGAGGTAGGGAGCAGGCAGGTAGGGAGCAGGCAGGCAGGTAGGGAGCAGGCAGGTAGGGAGCAGGCAGGTAGGGAGTAGGCAGGTAGGGAGCAGGCAGGCAGGTAGGGAGCAGGCAGGTAGGGAGCAGGCAGGCAGGTAGGGAGCAGGCAGGCAGGTAGGGAGCAGGCAGGCAGGGAGCATGAGGTAGGGAGCAGGCAGGCAGGGAGCAGGCAGGTAGGGAGCAGGTAGGTAGGGAGCAGGTAGGTAGGGAGCAGGCTGGTAGGGAGCAGGCAGGTAGGGAGCAGGCAGGTAGGGAGCAGACAGGCAGGTAGGGAGCAGGCAGGTAGGGAGCAGGCAGGTAGGGAGCAGGCAGGTAGGGAGCAGGCAGGCAGGTAGGGAGCAGGCAGGTAGGGAGCAGGCAGGTAGGGAGCCGGCAGGCAGGGAGCAGGCAGGTAGGGAGCAGGCAGGCAGGTAGGGAGTAGGCAGGTAGGGAGCAGGCAGGTAGGGAGCAGGCAGGCAGGTAGGGAGCAGGCAGGCAGGGAGCAGGCAGGTAGGGAGTAGGCAGGTACGGAGCAGGAAGGCAGGTAGGGAGCAGGCAGGCAGGTAGGGAGCAGGCAGGTAGGGAGTAGGCAGGCAGGTAGGGAACAGGCAGGCAGGTAGGGAGCAGGCAGGTAGGTAGGTAGGTAGGTAGGTAGGGAGCAGGCAGGCAGGTAGGGAGCAGGAAGGTAGGGAGCAGGAAGGCAGGCAGGTAGGGAGCAGGTAGGTAGGGAGCAGGAAAGCAGGCAGGTAGGCAGCAGGCAGGTAGGGAGCAGGCAGGCAGGCAGGTAGGGAGCAGGTAGGTAGGGAGCAGGCAGGCAGGCAGGTAGGGAGCAGGCAGGTAGGGAGCAGGCAGGCAGGCAGGTAGGGAGCAGGTAGGTAGGGAGCAGGCAGGCAGGCAGGTAGGGAGCAGGCAGGTAGGGAGTAGGCAGGTAGGGAGCAGGCAGGTAGGGAGCAGGCAGGTAGGGAGCAGGCAGGTAGGGAGCAGGCAGGCAGGTAGGGAGCAGGCAGGTAGGGAGCAGGCAGGTAGGGAGCAGGGAGGTAGGGAGCAGGCAGGTAGGGAGCAGGCAGGCAGGTAGGGAGCAGGCAGGTAGGGAGCAGGCAGGTAGGGAGCAGGCAGGTAGGGAGCAGGCAGGCAGGTAGGGAGCAGGCAGGTAGGGAGCAGGCAGGCAGGTAGGGAGCAGGCAGGCAGGTAGGGAGCAGGCAGGCAGGGAGCATGAGGTAGGGAGCAGGCAGGCAGGGAGCAGGCAGGTAGGGAGCAGGCAGGTAGGGAGCAGGTAGGTAGGGAGCAGGCAGGTAGGGAGCAGGCAGGTAGGGAGCAGGCAGGTAGGGAGCAGACAGGCAGGTAGGGAGCAGGCAGGTAGGGAGCAGGCAGGTAGGGAGCAGGCAGGTAGGGAGCAGGCAGGCAGGTAGGGAGCAGGCAGGTAGGGAGCAGGCAGGTAGGGAGCCGGCAGGCAGGGAGCAGGCAGGTAGGGAGCAGGCAGGCAGGTAGGGAGTAGGCAGGTAGGGAGCAGGCAGGTAGGGAGCAGGCAGGCAGGTAGGGAGCAGGCAGGCAGGGAGCAGGCAGGTAGGGAGAAGGCAGGTACGGAGCAGGAAGGCAGGTAGGGAGCAGGCAGGCAGGTAGGGAGCAGGCAGGTAGGGAGTAGGCAGGCAGGTAGGGAACAGGCAGGCAGGTAGGGAGCAGGCAGGTAGGTAGGTAGGTAGGTAGGTAGGTAGGTAGGTAGGTAGGTAGGTAGGTAGGTAGGTAGGGAGCAGGCAGGCAGGTAGGGAGCAGGAAGGTAGGGAGCAGGCAGGCAGGCAGGTAGGGAGCAGGTAGGTAGGGAGCAGGCAAGCAGGCAGGTAGGGAGCAGGCAGGTAGGGAGCAGGCAGGCAGGCAGGTAGGGAGCAGGTAGGTAGGGAGCAGGCAGGCAGGCAGGTAGGGAGCAGGCAGGTAGGGAGCAGGCAGGTAGGGAGCAGGCAGGTAGGGAGCAGGCAGGCAGGTAGGGAGCAGGCAGGTAGGGAGCAGGCAGGTAGGGAGCCGGCAGGCAGGGAGCAGGCAGGTAGGGAGCAGGCAGGCAGGTAGGGAGCAGGCAGACAGGCAGGTAGGGAGCAGGCAGGTAGGGAGCAGGCAGGTAGGGAGCAGGCAGGTAGGGAGCAGGCAGGCAGGTAGGGAGCAGGCAGGTAGGGAGCAGGCAGGTAGGGAGCCGGCAGGCAGGGAGCAGGCAGGTAGGGAGCAGGCAGGCAGGTAGGGAGTAGGCAGGTAGGGAGCAGGCAGGTAGGGAGCAGGCAGGCAGGTAGGGAGCAGGCAGGAAGGGAGCAGGCAGGTAGGGAGTAGGCAGGTACGGAGCAGGCAGGCAGGTAGGGAGCAGGCAGGCAGGTAGGGAGCAGGCAGGTAGGGAGTAGGCAGGCAGGTAGGGAACAGGCAGGCAGGTAGGGAGCAGGAAGGTAGGTAGGTAGGTAGGTAGGTAGGGAGCAGGCAGGCAGGTAGGGAGCAGGAAGGTAGGGAGCAGGCAGGCAGGCAGGTAGGGAGCAGGTAGGTAGGGAGCAGGCAAGCAGGCAGGTAGGGAGCAGGCAGGTAGGGAGCAGGCAGGCAGGCAGGTAGGGAGCAGGTAGGTAGGGAGCAGGCAGGCAGGCAGGTAGGGAGCAGGCAGGTAGGGAGCAGGCAGGCAGGTAGGGAGCAGGTAGGTAGGGAGCAGGCAGGCAGGCAGGTAGGGAGCAGGCAGGTAGGGAGTAGGCAGGTAGGGAGCAGGCAGGTAGGGAGCAGGCAGGTAGGGAGCAGGCAGGTAGGGAGCAGGCAGGCAGGTAGGGAGCAGGCAGGTAGGGAGCAGGCAGGTAGGGAGCAGGGAGGTAGGGAGCAGGCAGGTAGGGAGCAGGCAGGCAGGTAGGGAGCAGGAGGTAGGGAGCAGGCAGGTAGGGAGCAGGCAGGTAGGGAGCAGGCAGGCAGGTAGGGAGCAGGCAGGTAGGGAGCAGGCAGGCAGGTAGGGAGCAGGCAGGCAGGTAGGGAGCAGGCAGGCAGGGAGCATGAGGTAGGGAGCAGGCAGGCAGGGAGCAGGCAGGTAGGGAGCAGGCAGGTAGGGAGCAGGTAGGTAGGGAGCAGGCAGGTAGGGAGCAGGCAGGTAGGGAGCAGGCAGGTAGGGAGCAGACAGGCAGGTAGGGAGCAGGCAGGTAGGGAGCAGGCAGGTAGGGAGCAGGCAGGTAGGGAGCAGGCAGGCAGGTAGGGAGCAGGCAGGTAGGGAGCAGGCAGGTAGGGAGCCGGCAGGCAGGGAGCAGGCAGGTAGGGAGCAGGCAGGCAGGTAGGGAGTAGGCAGGTAGGGAGCAGGCAGGTAGGGAGCAGGCAGGCAGGTAGGGAGCAGGCAGGCAGGGAGCAGGCAGGTAGGGAGTAGGCAGGTACGGAGCAGGAAGGCAGGTAGGGAGCAGGCAGGCAGGTAGGGAGCAGGCAGGTAGGGAGTAGGCAGGCAGGTAGGGAACAGGCAGGCAGGTAGGGAGCAGGCAGGTAGGTAGGTAGGTAGGTAGGTAGGTAGGGAGCAGGCAGGCAGGTAGGGAGCAGGAAGGTAGGGAGCAGGCAGGCAGGCAGGTAGGGAGCAGGTAGGTAGGGAGCAGGCAAGCAGGCAGGTAGGGAGCAGGCAGGTAGGGAGCAGGCAGGCAGGCAGGTAGGGAGCAGGTAGGTAGGGAGCAGGCAGGCAGGCAGGTAGGGAGCAGGCAGGTAGGGAGCAGGCAGGCAGGCAGGTAGGGAGCAGGTAGGTAGGGAGCAGGCAGGCAGGCAGGTAGGGAGCAGGCAGGTAGGGAGTAGGCAGGTAGGGAGCAGGCAGGTAGGGAGCAGGCAGGTAGGGAGCAGGCAGGTAGGGAGCAGGCAGGCAGGTAGGGAGCAGGAAGGTAGGGAGCAGGCAGGTAGGGAGCAGGGAGGTAGGGAGCAGGCAGGTAGGGAGCAGGCAGGCAGGTAGGGAGCAGGCAGGTAGGGAGCAGGCAGGTAGGGAGCAGGCAGGTAGGGAGCAGGCAGGCAGGTAGGGAGCAGGCAGGCAGGTAGGGAGCAGGCAGGCAGGGAGCAGGCAGGTAGGGAGCAGGCAGGTAGGGAGCAGGCAGGTAGGGAGCAGGCAGGTAGGGAGCAGGCAGGTAGGGAGTAGGAAGGGAGGGAGCCCTCATAACCTTCAACATCATCTCCCCCTCTTCCCTCTCTCATGCTTAGCATATCAACCAAGCCTTGTTACATTTATGAGGAAAGCTTTTTGGTGCATTGAGTTGAGCCACCCGACGGCAACAAACATACTTTCGTCCTCAAACTGAGTCACCAAACTCTCAAACAGAGAAAAAAAACATGACGAAAATATCAGTGAGGTTTTATGTTGGATGAAAATCTGAGGTTTGTGTGAGTCACTCCTATTCTTTGACCTGTTTCCCTTATTACATTATTACTGCTAATCTGATGCATTATTACATTATTACTGCTAATATAATGCATTATTACATTATTAATGCTAATATAATGCATTATTACATTGCTATTGTTTTTTTTTTTTTTTTTTTTTTTTTTTTTTCGGGGGGATGGATCAGCTTAATATTGCAGATAGATTGTATCTTCTATCAATGTAATTGTCTGCATCACTTCCAATCCCCCATGTTTTTTTTATTTTTTATATATATATATTCCCCTTTATTACTTTTCAACCCCACCATCCTTTCCCTACTTGGAGTAAATTAGTGAACAACAACGCCCAGGCCTCTACTTCCGGTCTATACTTACTATCTACACCTTATGGACAGAGTTAATTTTACAATAATTCTATATATATATATATATATATATATATATATATATATATATATATATATATATATATATACACACATATAATATATATATATATACATATTTATCTATTTTTTTGCTCCTGAACTTCTTCTACTCTCAACCTCTCCGATCATTTTCATGATGTCCATCCGGTTTGCTTCTAAATGCCATATCTTTCTAACTGTGCTCTTTCCCAAAAGCTCCCAACATACAACCTATATACTTATTATGGACACAGTATGCTTACATTATTAGCTATCTTTGTTATTATTTGTTGTTATTTGTTATTAGTCCCATCCTTCAACTCTATTCAATACCTCCCATCTATCTCTTAACACCATCCATATAGGATTTCTATTTGCCATATATATTTCAACCATACTGTGATGTTTTACAAAAGTTCTGAACCTTTCTATTCTCATTGCTTCTACAGATTGTGAATTAAAAATAAACATTTTTGCTAAAAGTATTATTATATTATTGATTGATTGACTATGACTTTTCAGATCACCCAGTAATGCTATCTGCAAGGTTAGTTCCAGGTAAATATTGCAATCATTTAGCCATTCCTGGACCTGTGTCCAAAAACAAGCTACAAATGGACTGAACCAAAACAAATGATCTAATGATTCTATCTCTTCACAGCAAAATCTGCAGAGCTGGGAAGATTGTATCCCCCATATAAATAACATTCTATTGGTAGCAAGAATTTTATATAATAATTTAAATTGAAAGATTCTAATTTTTGAATCCGGTGTCGTTTTGCGTGTCAGTTCATAAACACTATGCCATGGGATCGGTACGTCAAAGATCTCTTCCCAACTATTTTGCAATCTATATGGGACTGCTGTCAATCCTTTGGTCCTTAAGTGAAACTGATATACTTTTTTATTTATCACAGTTTTCCTTAACCAATTATGTTCTTTAATGCAAGGCCGACAGACAAGTTCCTTACTTTCTCCCCCTTCAACTTTCCTCTTCCACTTTTGCGGTAAGGCTGCAATTATTTGGTTGTAATTTTGGGTAGAGCAGACATTTCCATATGTTTTTATTAGCTGCATGTGCGACATAACTCCACCAGTCCTACCGATGATATCATTTACGAAGATTATACCTTTTTTAAACATTCTGTCAATAAATATAGGTTTTTTGTCAATTAGTATATTTGAATTTAACCACAATATTTGTTGCATTATTTGTTCTGTCGTTTCTGGAGGATTAAATTGAAATTGCAACCAACTTTCTATGGCTTGTTTTAGAAATAGTGACATTTGGGAGATTATTTCCTTTTCAAATAACTGAAAGTGAGAGGTTGTAATCTGAATAAAGGGAAAAAGGCCTTTCTTGAACAGTGGGTGAGACAATCTTACTAATTTGCTTGAGAACCAGTTCGGATTTAAGTATAACTTTTGGATGACTGAAGATTTTAGTGATAGGTCTAATGCTTTAATATTTAATAATTTCTGTCCTCCGAATTCATATTCATTATATAAATATGCTCTTTTAATTTTGTCTGGCTTGCCGTTCCAAATAAAATTGAATATTTTTTTCTCATATAATTTAAAAAACTGTTTCCTAGGCGTAGGCAAGACCATAAGCAAATAGGTAAACTGGGATAATACTAAAGAGTTAATCAGGGTGATTTTTCCACAAATTGACAGGTATTTTCCTTTCCATGGTAGTAAGATCTTATCTATTTTTGCTAACTTTCTATTAAAATTTATTGAAGTGAGATCATTTATTTCCTTTGGGATATGTATTCCGAGTATATCCACATCACCATCAGACCATTTTATTGGTAAACTACATGGTAATGTAAAAATTGTATTTTTTAGTGATCCAATACGTAATATAGTACATTTGTCATAATTTGGTTTTAATCCAGAGAGGTTAGAAAATGTATCTAGATCCTCTATGAGGCTGTGGAGGGAAAACATGACGAAAATATCAGTGAGGTTTTATGTTGGATGAAAATCTGAGGTTTGTGTGAGTCACTCCTATTCTCTGACCTGTTTCCCTTATTACATTATTACTGCTAATCTGATGCATTATTACATTATTACTGCTAATATAATGCATTATTACATTATTAATGCTAATATAATGCATTATTACATTGCTATTGTTAATCTAATGAATTATTACATTATTATTGGTAATCTAATACATTATTTCATTATTAATGTTATTATAATGCATTATTGCATTATTACTGCTAATCCAATAACTTATTACATTATTATTGTTAATATAATGCATTACTACATTATCGCTACTAATATAATACATTATTACATCAAATATCATGCATTATTACATTATCACCGATAATTGGATGTATTAATACATTTGTTATTGTTAATCCTGCACATTATTACATTATTAGTGCTAATCTAATGAATTATTGTATTATCATTGTTAATTTAATGAATTGCATTATTATTGTTAATGTAATGCATTACTACATTATCACTACTAATATAATACATTATTACAGCAAATATCATGCATTATTACATTATTGCTACTAATCTGATGCATTATTGCTGCTGATCTAATGTGTTTTTACATTATTACCGCTAATATAATGCATTATTACATTATTACTGCTAATCTAATGCATTATTTCATAATTAATGCTATTTTAATGCATTATCGCATTATTACTGCTAATCCAATAAAGTATTACATTATCGGTGTCAATATAATGTGTTATTACATTATCACAGATAATCAAATGCATCAATACATTATCATTGTTAATCCTGTACATTATTACATTAGTGCTAATCTAATGAACTATTGCATTATCATTGTTAACTTAATGCATTATTACATTATGATTGTTAATTTAATGCATTACTACATTATTACTGCTAATCTAATGCATTATTACATTATTACTGCAAATAAAATGCATTATTACATTATTACTGCTAATCGAATGCATTATTCCCACGGGGGGCCAGTATGAAAACAAAATCTGAAAAAAAAATATGTATGCACTCACCAACTGTAAGTCGCTCTGGATAAGAGCGTCTGCTAAATGACTAAAATGTAAAATGTAAAAAAAATGATTGCTGCTGATCTAATGTGTTATTACATTATGACTGCTAATATAATGCATTATTACATAATTACCGCCAAATTAATGCATTAGTACATTATTATTGTTAATCTATGTCACGTTCGTTCATCGACGGGTCAGACCAAGGCGCAGCGTGATAAGCATACATGTTTATTTGGAACGAATAAACACTCGACAAAACAACAAACTAAACGAAACGTGAAGTCCAAGGTACACAAACAACATACCTTCAACACGGAACAAGATCCCACAACCCACTAGTGCCAAAAGGCGGCCTAAGTATTGTCCCCAATCAGAGACAACGAGCGACAGCTGCCTATGATTGGGAACCACACCGGCCAACATAGATCTAGACAACATAGAAAATCACACCCTGACTCAACAAATAAGAGTCCCCAGAGGCAGGGCATGACCATCTAATGCATTATTACATTATTACTGCTAATCTGATGCATTATTACATTATTACTGCTAATCTGATACATTATTACATTATTACTGCTAATCTGATGCATTATTACATTATCACTGCTAATCTGATGCGTTATTACATTATTACTGCTAATCTGCTGCATTATTACATTATTACTGCTAATCTAATGCATTATTACATTATTACTGCTAATCTGATACATTATTACATTATTACTGCTAATCTGATGCATTATTACTGCTAATCTGATGCATTATTACATTATTACTGCTAATCTAATGCATTATTACATTATTACTGCTAATCTGATGCATTATTACTGCTAATCTAATGCATTATTACATTATTACTGCTAATTTAATGCATTATTACACTATTATTGTTAATCTAATGCATTATTACATTATTACTGCTAATTTAATGCATTATTACACTATTATTGTTAATCTAATGCATTATTACATTATTACAGGTAATGCACTCCTTAGCATCAGTAACTAGGCTAACTTCTGCTAGACTCAACATGAACACTGATATCCAGATATGGACTGGCTATAGCAGCCTGGATGGACTGGCTATAGCAGCCTGGATGGACTGGCTATAGCAGCCTGGATGGACTGGCTATAGCAGCCTGGATGGACTGACTATAGCAGCCTGGATGGACTGGCTATAGCAGCCTGGATGGACTGGCTATAGCAGCCTGGATGGACTGGCTATAGCAGCCTGGATGGACTGGCTATAGCAGCCTGGATGGACTGACTATAGCAGCCTGGATGGACTGGCTATAGCAGCCTGGATGGACTGGCTATAGCAGCCTGGATGGACTGACTATAGCAGCCTGGATGGACTGGCTATAGCAGCCTGGATGGACTGGCTATAGCAGCCTGGATGGACTGGCTATAGCAGCCTGGATGGACTGGCTATAGCAGCCTGGATGGACTGGCTATAGCAGCCTGGATGGACTGGCTGTAGCAGCCTGGATGGACTGGCTATAGCAGCCTGGATGGACTGGCTATAGCAGCCTGGATGGACTGGCTATAGCAGCCTGGATGGACTGGCTATAGCAGCCTGGATGGACTGGCTATAGCAGCCTGGATGGACTGGCTATAGCAGCCTGGATGGACTGGCTATAGCAGCCTGGATGGACTGGCTGTAGCAGCCTGGATGGACTGGCTATAGCAGCCTGGATGGACTGGCTATAGCAGCCTGGATGGACTGGCTATAGCAGCCTGGATGGACTGACTATAGCAGCCTGGATGGACTGGCTATAGCAGCCTGGATGGACTGGCTATAGCAGCCTGGATGGACTGGCTATAACAGCCTGGATGGACTGGCTATAGCAGCCTGGATGGACTGGATGGACTGGCTATAGCAGCCTGGATGGACTGGCTATAGCAGCCTGGATGGACTGGCTATAGCAGCCTGGATGGACTGGCTATAGCAGCCTGGATGGACTGGCTATAGCAGCCTGGATGGACTGGCTATAGCAGCCTGGATTCCTATCTGTTTCTGCTCTCTTGCCAACTCCTTGTAGAGTTGTCATGCCAGTCCAGGGAAAACAACTGTTATCAGCTGGACATCAACCTGACACCAGGGAAAACAACTGTTATCAGCTGGACATCAACCTGACACCAGGGAAAACAGCTAAAGAGTCAGGAGGCATGAGGCCGGGTCTGTGTATGTGTGTTAAGATCTTAGTGCAGGGTGGTATAAAAACACTCCTCCCAAATAGCATGCGTCCCTCCCACTACACGCAGGCTGCTGACACTCTGCTAGTGCTGACATTCCTGATCCTTCCTAGAACACACACCTCTGCTAGGTGTGTGTGTGTGTGTGTGTGTGTGTGTGTGTGTGTGTGTGTGTGTGTGTGTGTGTGTGTGTGTGCGACATGCTGTAGGACAGTGGGTATTTAGGGAGAGGGTTAACATATAGCTCGAGGTGTTAGCGCTCAGAGACAGGCTCTACACCAGTTAGACCAGTGACTGGGAACTATCTGACTGACAGCTGCAGTCCTCTGGGAACTAGCTGACTGACAGCTGCAGTCCTCTGGGAACTAACTGACTGACAGCTGAAGTCCTCTGGGAACTAGCTGACTGACAGCTGCAGTCCTCTGGGAACTAACTGACTGACAGCTGCAGTCCCCTGGGAACTAGCCGACTGACAGCTGCAGTCCTCTGGGAACTAACTGACTGACAGCTGCAGTCCTCTGGGAACTAACTGACTGACAGCTGCAGTCCTCTGGGAACTAACTGACTGACAGCTGCAGTCCTCTGGGAACTAACTGACTGACAGCTGCAGTCCTCTGGGAACTAACTGACTGACAGCTGCAGTCCTCTGGGAACTAGCTGACTGACAGCTGCAGTCCTCTGGGAACTAGCTGACTGACAGCTGTAGTCCTCTGGGAACTAACTGACTGACAGCTGCAGTCCTCTGGGAACTAACTGACTGACAGCTGCAGTCCTCTGGGAACTAACTGACTGACAGCTGCAGTCCTCTGGGAACTAGCTGACTGACAGCTGCAGTCCTCTGGGAACTAACTGACTGACAGCTGCAGTCCTCTGGGAACTAACTGACTGACAGCTGCAGTCCTCTGGGAACTAACTGACTGACAGCTGCAGTCCTCTGGGAACTAACTGACTGACAGCTGCAGTCCTCTTGGAACTAGCTGACTGACAGCTGCAGTCCTCTGGGAACTAACTGACTGACAGCTGCAGTCCTCTGGGAACTAACTGACTGACAGCTGCAGTCCTCTGGGAACTAACTGACTGACAGCTGCAGTCCTCTGGGAACTAGCTGACTGACAGCTGCAGTCCTCTGGGAACTAACTGACTGACAGCTGCAGTCCTCTGGGAACTAGCTCACTGACAGCTGCAGTCCTCTGGGAACTAACTGACTGACAGCTGCAGTCCTCTGGGAACTAACTGACTGACAGCTGCAGTCCTCTGGGAACTAGCTGACTGACAGCTGTAGTCCTCTGGGAACTAGCTGACTGACAGCTGCAGTCCTCTGGGAACTAACTGACTGACAGCTGTAGTCCTCTGGGAACTAACTGACTGACAGCTGCAGTCCTCTGGGAACTAGCTGACTGACAGCTGCAGTCCTCTGGGAACTAACTGACTGACAGCTGCAGTCCTCTGGGAACTAGCTGACTGACAGCTGCAGTCCTCTGGGAACTAACTGACTGACAGCTGCAGTCCTCTGGGAACTAACTGACTGACAGCTGCAGTCCTCTGGGAACTAACTGACTGACAGCTGCAGTCCTCTGGGAACTAACTGACTGACAGCTGCAGTCCTCTTGGAACTAGCTGACTGACAGCTGCAGTCCTCTGGGAACTAACTGACTGACAGCTGCAGTCCTCTGGGAACTAACTGACTGACAGCTGCAGTCCTCTGGGAACTAACTGACTGACAGCTGCAGTCCTCTGGGAACTAGCTGACTGACAGCTGCAGTCCTCTGGGAACTAACTGACTGACAGCTGCAGTCCTCTGGGAACTAGCTGACTGACAGCTGCAGTCCTCTGGGAACTAACTGACTGACAGCTGCAGTCCTCTGGGAACTAGCTGACTGACAGCTGCAGTCCTCTGGGAACTAGCTGACTGACAGCTGCAGTCCTCTGGGAACTAACTGACTGACAGCTGCAGTCCTCTGGGAACTAACTGACTGACA
The DNA here is from genome assembly GCF_964263955.1 of Coregonus lavaretus. Classification (NCBI taxonomy): domain Eukaryota; kingdom Metazoa; phylum Chordata; class Actinopteri; order Salmoniformes; family Salmonidae; genus Coregonus; species Coregonus lavaretus. The sequence goes on from NW_028156376.1 coordinate 22,752, forward strand.
GCTGCAGTCCTCTGGGAACTAACTGACTGACAGCTGCAGTCCTCTGGGAACTAGCTGACTGACAGCTGCAGTCCTCTGGGAACTAACTGACTGACAGCTGCAGTCCTCTGGGAACTAACTGACTGACAGCTGCAGTCCTCTGGGAACTAACTGACTGACAGCTGCAGTCCTCTTGGAACTAGCTGACTGACAGCTGCAGTCCTCTGGGAACTAGCCGTTCATTTATTCTGAACTAAAACATATAAACGGAACATGTAAAGTGTTGGTCCCATGTTTCATGAGCTGAAATAAAAGATCCCAGAAATGTTCCATAAGCACAAAAAGCTTATTTCTCTGGAATTTCTGCACTAATTTGTTTAAATCCCTGTTAGTGAGAATTTCTCCTTTGCCAAGATAATCCATCCACCTGACAGGTGTGGCATATCAAGAAGCTAATTAAACAGCATGCTCATTACATAGGTGCACCTTGTGCTGCGGACAATACAAGGCCACTCTAAAATGTGCAGTTTTGTCACACAACACAATGCCACAATTGGCATGCTGACTGCAGGAATGTCCACCAGGGTTTCCAGAGAATGTAATGTTAATTTCTCTACCATAAGCAGCATCCAACGTCATTTTAGAGAATTTGGAAGTAGGTCCAACCGGCCTCTCAACCACAGACCACGTGTAACCACACCAGCCCAGGACCTCCATATCCGGCTTCTTCACCTGCTGGATCGTCTGAGACCAGCCACCCGGACAGCTGAAGAAACTGAGGAATATTTCTGTCTGTAATAAAGCCCTTTTGTGGGGAAAAACTCATTCTGATTGGCTGGGCCTGGCTCCCCAGTGGGTGGGCCTATGCCCTCCCAGGCTGCACCCCTGCCCAGTCATGTGTAATCCATAGATTAGGGCCTAATGAATTGATTTCAATTGACTGATTTCCTTATATGAACTGTAACTCAGTAAAATCGTTGAAATTGTTGCGTTTATATTTTTGTTCAGTGTAGTGATGAGGTTGAGATTGGGAACCTCCTCCACTGATGATACTGTCTACACACAAGGGTATTCAACTCTTACCCTACCAGGTCCTGCTGGTTACTATACCAGGGGTATTCAACTCTTACCCTACCAGGTCCTGCTGGTTACTATACCAGGGGTATTCAACTCTTACCCTACCAGGTCCAGAGCCTGCTGGTTACTATACCAGGGGTATTCAACTCTTACCCTACCAGGTCCTGCTGGTTACTATACCAGGGGTATTCAACTCTTACCCTACAAGGTCCAGGTCCTGCTGGTTACTATACCAGAGGTATTCAACTTACCCTACCAGGTCCAGGTCCTGCTGGTTACTATACCAGGGGTATTCAACTCTTACCCTACCAGGTCCAGAGCCTGCTGGTTACTATACCAGGGGTATTCAACTCTTACCCTACCAGGTCCGGGTCCTGCTGGTTACTATACCAGGGGTATTCAACTCTTACCCTACCAGGTCCAGGTCCTGCTGGTTACTATACCAGGGGTATTCAACTCTTACCCTACCAGGTCCAGGTCCTGCTGGTTACTATACCAGGGGTATTCAACTCTTACCCTACCAGGTCCTGAGCCTGCTGGTTACTATACCAGGGGTATTCAACTCTTACTACCAGGTCCTGCTGGTTACTATACCAGGGGTATTCAACTCTTACCCTACCAGGTCCAGGTCCTGCTGGTTACTATGCCAGGGGTATTCAACTCTTACCCTACCAGGTCCAGGTCCTGCTGGTTACTATACCAGGGGTATTCAACTCTTACCCTACCAGGTCCGGAGCCTGCTGGTTACTATACCAGGGGTATTCAACTCTTACCCTAGCAGGTCCTGCTGGTTACTATGCCAGGGGTATTCAACTTACCCTACCAGGTCCAGAGCCTGCTGGTTACTATACCAGGGGTATTCAACTCTTACCCTACCAGGTCCTGCTGGTTACTATACCAGAGGTATTCAACTCTTACCCTACCAGGTCCAGAGCCCTACTGGTTACTATACCATAGGTATTCAACTCTTACCCTACCAGGTCCTGCTGGTTACTATACCAGGGGTATTCAACTCTTACCCTACCAGGTCCAGAGCCTGCTGGTTACTATACCAGGGGTATTCAACTCTTACCCTACCAGGTCCTGCTGGTTACTATACCAGGGGTATTCAACTCTTACCCTACCAGGTCCAGAGCCCTGCTGGTTACTATACCATAGGTATTCAACTCTTACCCTACCAGGTCCTGCTGGTTACTATACCAGGGGTATTCAACTCTTACCCTACCAGGTCCAGAGCCCTGCTGGTTACTATACCATAGGTATTCAACTCTTACCCTACCAGGTCCTGCTGGTTACTATACCAGGGGTATTCAACTCTTACCCTACCAGGTCCAGAGCCTGCTGGTTACTATACCAGGGGTATTCAACTCTTACCCTACCAGGTCTAGAGCCTGCTGGTTACTATACCAGAGGTATTCAACTCTTACCCTACCAGGTCCAGAGCCTGCTGGTTACTATACCAGAGGTATTCAACTCTTACCCTACCAGGTCCAGAGCCTGCTGGTTACTATACCAGAGGTATTCAACTCTTACCCTACCAGGTCCAGAGCCTGCTGGTTACTATACCAGGGGTATTCAACTCTTACCCTACCAGGTCCTGCTGGTTACTATACCAGAGGTATTCAACTCTTACCCTACCAGGTCCTGCTGGTTACTATACCAGGGGTATTCAACTCTTACCCTACCAGGTCTAGAGCCTGCTGGTTACTATACCAGAGGTATTCAACTCTTACCCTACCAGGTCCAGAGCCTGCTGGTTACTATACCAGAGGTATTCAACTCTTACCCTACCAGGTCCTGCTGGTTACTATACCAGGGGTATTCAACTCTTACCCTACCAGGTCCAGAGCCTGCTGGTTTTCTTTTGCACCACCTGGTGTCCCAGGTCTAAATCAGTCCCTGATTACAGGGGAACAATGAAAACAGACAGTGGAACTTGCTTGGAGATCCAGAGTTGAGTTTGAGGGCTAGTATCTAGTATGTAGCGTCCTGCCTAGTATATCTCAGCTCTGTGGTGCACCAAGGACACACCCCTAGACCACTAGACACACCCCATTACCAACGACACACCCCTAGACCACTAGACACACCCCATTACCAACGACACACCCCTAGACCACTAGACACACCCCATTACCAAGGACACACCCCTAGACCACTAGACACACCCCATTACCAAGGACACACCCCTAGACCACTAGACACACCCCATTACCAAGGACACACCCCTAGACCACTAGACACACCCCATTACCAAGGACACACCCCTAGACCACTAGACACACCCCATTACCAAGGACACACCCCTAGACACCCCCCCCCCTTACTATAGAGAATAGGGATGGGAACTCTCTGCCTGGTCCAATGAGCACGGTTACAGACACATAATCATACAACTCTCTGCCTGGTCCAATGAGCACGGTTACAGGCAGACAATAATACGATATTGTGGATAGTCAGATTAATATAATAGTGCGTTCTTTGCAAGAAGAACGATTTCGCTAATAATCCTGTTTACATGGACACATCTGAAATCAGGCTACCTGATGAGACTTCATAAATGCAGAAAATCACCAATCATTCAAAATAAACATTCTACCACAGTGATTATGTTATTTTTTTGCGAAACCTTTTTGATTCTGAGTTCGGACATATAAAGTTTGTATGTGAAAACAGTTTCTAAGATGCATACTTCCCTCAAGCATAAGTGTCACGCCCTGGGTCTGGGGACTCTAATATGTTAAGCCAGGGTGTTAGTTTCTATGTTTAGTGTTCTATGTTCATGTTCTAGTTCATGTGTTTCTATGTTGGCCGGGGTGGTTCCCAATCAGAGGCAGCTGTGGCTTGTTGTCTCTGATTGGGAACCATACTTAGGCAGCCTGTTTTGCACTTGTCATTTGTGGGATCTTGTTCCGTGTAAGGTTTGTTTTGTTGTTTAACCTTGGACTTCACGTATCGTTTTGGTTTATTGTTTTTGTTCGTGTGTACTAGAAAAAATAAAAAGAATGTACGCATATCACGCTGCGCCTTGGTCCGGTACTTACGACGATCATGGCAATAAGAGGGAGGTGCTGGCACATGATCAAATACACTGCTGGAACGTCGATTTAAGCTGTTTACACGTCCTAATCATTTGAAAGATTGCTCAGAAAACCAGGTGTTTTAATCGGTGTATGCTAACTTCGATTTTGACCTTTTGTCGATTTTAAGATAAGCAGAGTATGGTGTTTCCATTACTATTTCATACTCAGCCTACTGCCATAATCAGTTTAATATCGTATTATTAGTGTGTATGTAAACATACTCAATGTGCCACCTCTAAAAAAATACAGCCGACAGATCTTTTTGTAAATAATGATGATAAAACGTGGGTTTAAAAATTAAGTTTAGTAATTAAATTTAACATCAGAAAATTACATTTAAAAAAATCTGAGGGGGCACATGCCTTTGTGACCCCTATGGGCATGACGCTTCTGCCTAATCATCCTGTGGTCCTCTGTAGCTCAGCTGGTAGAGCACGGCGCTTGTAACGCCAAGGTAGTGGGTTCGATCCCCGGGACCACCCATACACAAAAAAAATGTATGCACGCATGACTGTAAGTCGCTTTGGATAAAAGCGTCTGCTAAATGGCATATTATTATTATATTATAACTGTAGGCTATATACGGCTCATCTCTACGCCAGGCCTCTATCCTGCAGTACCGTTTCCAGACACATGGTGGCAGCACTGAGCTGGGTGTCTCAACGCCAGGCCTCTATCCTGCAGTACCGTTTCCAGACACAAGGTGGCAGCACTGAGCTGGGTGTCTCAACGCCAGGCCTCTATCCTGCAGTACCGTTTCCAGACACAAGGTGGCAGCACCGAGCTGGGTGTCTCAACGCCAGGCCTCTATCCTGCAGTACCGTTTCCAGACACAAGATGGCAGCACTGAGCTGAGTGTCTCTACGTCAGACCGTGGCATCATCCAGGGCCACTTACACATAGAAATCCATGAACAGAGCCATACATTATTCCCTATTCAACATGTCAGGAGAGGCATGTTTGTTCTACATAGCATATTTCTATCTGAACGTTCTAAAACGTTGTGTCCTGCTGAACGCGCCCCCTGCTAGACAGTCCCATCCCTGGATATAACACACTGGGCCCAGCCCTGCAGTATGGTTCTGCCTGCTGCCAGGCCTGAAGCAGCACTGGGTCCAGCCCTGCAGTATGGTTCTGCCTGCTTCCAGGCCTGAAGCAGCACTGGGCCCAGCCCTGCAGTATGGTTCTGCCTGCTGCCAGGCCTGAAGCAGCACTGGGCCCAGCCCTGCAGTATGGTTCTGCCTGCTGCCAGGCCTGAAGCAGCACTGGGCCCAGCCCTGCAGTATAGTTCTGCCTGCTGCCAGGCCTGAAGTAGCACTGGGTCCAGCCCTGTAGTATGGTTCTGCCTGCTGCCAGGCCTGAAGCAGCACTGGGCCCAGCCCTGCAGTATGGTTCTGCCTGCTGCCAGGCCTGAAGTAGCACTTGATCATGACTCTCAGTTCCATTATATTACATATAAGAGTCATTGGATGAAGGCGTCTTCAGTAAGGGGGGAGAGGGAGTTTTGTTAAGATCCCTGACGCTCCGTCTGAACGTCAACACGCATCGCTTGCGGTACGGTTTTGGAAACATAAGCACCTTATATTTCATATCAGCGAGAAATAATATGAAACAATATATATACGTTAAATTGATATACACCTTGATAGGGGTCGGGGTAGTATTCCCACACAGCCACATCTCCATGTTACAGCGGATGGAGGCCCCATAGCTGTATGGATCTGTAACTGCTACAGTGTAGTTTAGTAGGATGGAGGCCTCATAGCTGTATGGATCTGTAACTGCTACAGTGTAGTTTAGTAGGATGGAGGCTCCATAGCTGTATGGATCTGTAACTGCTACAGTGTAGTTTAGTAGGATGGAGGCCCCATAGCTGTATGGATCTGTAACTGCTACAGTGTAGTTTAGTAGGATGGAGGCCCCATAGCTGTATGGATCTGTAACTGCTACAGTGTAGTTTAGTAGGATGGAGGCTCCATAGCTGTATGGATCTGTAACTGCTACAGTGTAGTTTAGTAGGATGGAGGCACCATAGCTGTATGGATCTGTAACTGCTACAGTGTAGTTTAGTAGGATGGAGGCACCATAGCTGTATGGATCTGTAACTGCTACAGTGTAGTTTAGTAGGATGGAGGCCCCATAGCTGTATGGATCTGTACCCGCTACAGTGTAGTTTAGTAGGATGGAGGCCCCATAGCTGTATGGATCTGTAACTGCTACAGTGTAGTTTAGTAGGATGGAGGCCCCATAGCTGTATGGATCTGTACCCGCTACAGTGTAGTTTAGTAGGATGGAGGCCCCATAGCTGTATGGATCTGTAACTGCTACAGTGTAGTTTAGTAGGATGGAGGCACCATAGCTGTATGGATCTGTAACTGCTACAGTGTAGTTTAGTAGGATGGAGGCCCCATAGCTGTATGGATCTGTAACTGCTACAGTGTAGTTTAGTAGGATGGAGGCCCCATAGCTGTATGGATCTGTAACTGCTACAGTGTAGTTTAGTAGGATGGAGGCACCATAGCTGTATGGATCTGTAACTGCTACAGTGTAGTTTAGTAGGATGGAGGCACCATAGCTGTATGGATCTGTAACTGCTGCAGTGTAGTTTAGTAGGATGGAGGCACCATAGCTGTATGGATCTGTAACTGCTACAGTGTAGTTTAGTAGGATGGAGGCCCCATAGCTGTATGGATCTGTAACTGCTACAGTGGAGTTTAGTAGGATGGAGGCCCCATAGCTGTATGGATCTGTAACTGCTACAGTGTAGTTTAGTAGGATGGAGGCACCATAGCTGTATGGATCTGTAACTGCTACAGTGTAGTTTATTAGGATGGAGGCTCCATAGCTGTATGGATCTGTAACTGCTACAGTGGAGTTTAGTAGGATGGAGGCACCATAGCTGTATGGATCTGTAACTGCTACAGTGTAGTTTAGTAGGATGGAGGCCCCATAGCTGTATGGATCTGTAACTGCTTCAGTGTAGTTTAGTAGGATGGAGGCCCCATAGCTGTATGGATCTGTAACTGCTACAGTGGAGTTTAGTAGGATGGAGGCCCCATAGCTGTATGGATCTGTAACTGCTACAGTGGAGTTTAGTAGGATGGAGGCCCCATAGCTGTATGGATCTGTAACTGCTACAGTGTAGTTTAGTAGGATGGAGGCACCATAGCTGTATGGATCTGTAACTGCTACAGTGTAGTTTAGTAGGATGGAGGCACCATAGCTGTATGGATCTGTAACTGCTACAGTGTAGTTTAGTAGGATGGAGGCACCATAGCTGTATGGATCTGTAACTGCTACAGTGTAGTTTAGTAGGATGGAGGCCCCATAGCTGTATGGATCTGTAACTGCTACAGTGTAGTTTAGTAGGATGGAGGCCCCATAGCTGTATGGATCTGTAACTGCTACAGTGTAGTTTAGTAGGATGGAGAACCCATAGCTGTATGGATCTGTAACTGCTACAGTGTAGTTTAGTAGGATGGAGGCACCATAGCTGTATGGATCTGTAACTGCTACAGTGGAGTTTAGTAGGATGGAGGCCCCATAGCTGTATGGATCTGTAACTGCTACAGTGTAGTTTAGTAGGATGGAGGCCCCATAGCTGTATGGATCTGTAACTGCTACAGTGTAGTTTAGTAGGATGGAGGCCCCATAGCTGTATGGATCTGTAACTGCTACAGTGTAGTTTAGTAGGATGGAGGCCCCATAGCTGTATGGATCTGTAACTACTACAGTGTAGTTTAGTAGGATGGAGGCACCATAGCTGTATGGATCTGTAACTGCTACAGTGTAGTTTAGTAGGATGGAGGCCACATAGCTGTATGGATCTGTAACTGCTACAGTGTAGTTTAGTAGGATGGAGGCCCCATAGCTGTATGGATCTGTAACTGCTACAGTGTAGTTTAGTAGGATGGAGGCACCATAGCTGTATGGATCTGTAACTGCTACAGTGTAGTTTAGTAGGATGGAGGCACCATAGCTGTATGGATCTGTAACTGCTACAGTGTAGTTTAGTAGGATGGAGGCCCCATAGCTGTATGGATCTGTAACTGCTACAGTGTAGTTTAGTAGAATGGAGGCCTCATAGCTGTATGGATCTGTAACTGCTACAGTGTAGTTTAGTAGGATGGAGGCCCCATAGCTGTATGGATCTGTAGCTGCTACAGTGTAGTTTAGTAGGATGGAGGCACCATAGCTGTATAGATCTGTAGCTGCTACAGTGTAGTTTAGTAGGATGGAAGCCCCATAGCTGTATGGACCTGTAACTGCTACAGTGTAGTTTAGTAGGATGGAGGCCCCATAGCTGTATGGATATGTAACTGCTACAGTGTAGTTTAGTAGAATGGAGGCCCCATAGCTGTATGGATCTGTAACTGCTACAGTGTAGTTTAGTAGGATGGAGGCCCCATAGCTGTATGGACCTGTAACTGCTACAGTGTAGTTTAGTAGGATGGAGGCCCCATAGCTGTATGGATCTGTAACTGCTACAGTGTAGTTTAGTAGGATGGAGGCCCCATAGCTGTATGGATCTGTAACTGCTACAGTGTAGTTTAGTAGAATGGAGGCCCCATAGCTGTATGGATCTGTAACTGCTACAGTGTAGTTTAGTAGGATGGAGGCACCATAGCTGTATGGATCTGTAACTGCTACAGTGTAGTTTAGTAGGATGGAGGCCCCATAGCGGTACGGATCTGTAACTGCTACAGTGTAGTTTAGTAGGATGGAGGCACCATAGCTGTATGGATCTGTAACTGCTACAGTGTAGTTTAGTAGGATGGAGGAACCATAGCTATATGGATCTGTACCTGCTACAGTGTAGTTTAGTAGGATGGAGGCCCCATAGCTGTATGGATCTGTAACTGCTACAGTGTAGTTTAGTAGGATGGAGGCACCATAGCTGTATGGATCTGTAACTGCTACAGTGTAGTTTAGTAGGATGGAGGCACCATAGCTGTATGGATCTGTAACTGCTACAGTGTAGTTTAGTAGGATGGAGGCACCATAGCTGTATGGATCTGTAACTGCTACAGTGTAGTTTAGTAGGATGGAGGCTCCATAGCTGTATGGATCTGTAACTGCTACAGTGGAGTTTAGTAGGATGGAGGCCCCATAGCTGTATGGATCTGTAACTGCTACAGTGTAGTTTAGTAGGATGGAGGCACCATAGCTGTATGGATCTGTAACTGCTACAGTGTAGTTTAGTAGGATGGAGGCTCCATAGCTGTATGGATCTGTAACTGCTACAGTGGAGTTTAGTAGGATGGAGGCACCATAGCTGTATGGATCTGTAACTGCTACAGTGTAGTTTAGTAGGATGGAGGCCCCATAGCTGTATGGATCTGTAACTGCTTCAGTGTAGTTTAGTAGGATGGAGGCCCCATAGCTGTATGGATGTGTAACTGCTACAGTGTAGTTTAGTAGGATGGAGGCCCCATAGCTGTAAGGATCTGTAACTGCTACAGTGGAGTTTAGTAGGATGGAGGCACCATAGCTGTATGGATCTGTAACTGCTACAGTGTAGTTTAGTAGGATGGAGGCACCATAGCTGTATGGATCTGTAACTGCTACAGTGTAGTTTAGTAGGATGGAGGCACCATAGCTGTATGGATCTGTAACTGCTACGGTGTAGTTTAGTAGGATGGAGGCACCATAGCTGTATGGATCTGTAACTGCTACAGTGTAGTTTAGTAGGATGGAGGCACCATAGCTGTATGGATCTGTAACTGCTACAGTGTAGTTTAGTAGGATGGAGGCCCCATAGCTGTATGGATCTGTAACTGCTACAGTGTAGTTTAGTAGGATGGAGGCCCCATAGCTGTATGGATCTGTAACTGCTACAGTGTAGTTTAGTAGGATGGAGGCTCCATAGCTGTATGGATCTGTAACTGCTACAGTGTAGTTTAGTAGGATGGAGGCTCCATAGCTGTATGGATCTGTAACTGCTACAGTGTAGTTTAGTAGGATGGAGGCCCTATAGCTGTATGGATCTGTAACTGCTACAGTGTAGTTTAGTAGGATGGAGGCCCCATAGCTGTATGGATCTGTAACTGCTACAGTGTAGTTTAGTAGGATGGAGGCCCCATAGCTGTATGGATCTGTAACTGCTACAGTGTAGTTTAGTAGGATGGAGGCACCATAGCTGTATGGATCAGTAACTGCTAGAGGGTAGTTTAGTAGGATGGAGGCACCATAGCTGTATGGATCTGTAACTGCTACAGTTTAGTTTAGTAGGATGGAGGCACCATAGCTGTATGGATCTGTAACTGCTACAGTGTAGTTTAGTAGGATGGAGGCCCCATAGCTGTATGGATCTGTAACTGCTACAGTGTAGTTTAGTAGGATGGAGGCACCATAGCTGTATGGATCTGTAACTGCTACAGTGTAGTTTAGTAGGATGGAGGCCCCATAGCTGTATGGATCTGTAACTGCTACAGTGTAGTTTAGTAGGATGGAGGCACCATAGCTGTATGGATCTGTAACTGCTACAGTGGAGTTTAGTAGGATGGAGGCCCCATAGCTGTATGGATCTGTAACTGCTACAGTGTAGTTTAGTAGGATGGAGGCACCATAGCTGTATGGATCTGTAACTGCTACAGTGTAGTTTAGTAGGATGGAGGCACCATAGCTGTATGGATCTGTAACTGCTACAGTGTAGTTTAGTAGAATGGAGGCCCCATAGCTGTATGGATCTGTAACTGCTACAGTGTAGTTTAGTAGGATGGAGGCCCCATAGCTGTATGGACCTGTAACTGCTACAGTGTAGTTTAGTAGGATGGAGGCCCCATAGCTGTATGGATCTGTAACTGCTACAGTGTAGTTTAGTAGGATGGAGGCCCCATAGCTGTATGGATCTGTAACTGCTACAGTGTAGTTTAGTAGAATGGAGGCCCCATAGTTGTATGGATCTGTAACTGCTACAGTGTAGTTTAGTAGGATGGAGGCACCATAGCTGTATGGATCTGTAACTGCTACAGTGTAGTTTAGTAGGATGGAGGCCCCATAGCGGTACGGATCTGTAACTGCTACAGTGTAGTTTAGTAGGATGGAGGCACTATAGCTGTATGGATCTGTAACTGCTACAGTGTAGTTTAGTAGGATGGAGGAACCATAGCTATATGGATCTGTACCTGCTACAGTGTAGTTTAGTAGGATGGAGGCCCCATAGCTGTATGGATCTGTAACTGCTACAGTGTAGTTTAGTAGGATGGAGGCACCATAGCTGTATGGATCTGTAACTGCTACAGTGTAGTTTAGTAGGATGGAGGCACCATAGCTGTATGGATCTGTAACTGCTACAGTGTAGTTTAGTAGGATGGAGGCACCATAGCTGTATGGATCTGTAACTGCTACAGTGGAGTTTAGTAGGATGGAGGCTCCATAGCTGTATGGATCTGTAACTGCTACAGTGGAGTTTAGTAGGATGGAGGCCCCATAGCTGTATGGATCTGTAACTGCTACAGTGTAGTTTAGTAGGATGGAGGCACCATAGCTGTATGGATCTGTAACTGCTACAGTGTAGTTTAGTAGGATGGAGGCTCCATAGCTGTATGGATCTGTAACTGCTACAGTGGAGTTTAGTAGGATGGAGGCACCATAGCTGTATGGATCTGTAACTGCTACAGTGTAGTTTAGTAGGATGGAGGCCCCATAGCTGTATGGATCTGTAACTGCTTCAGTGTAGTTTAGTAGGATGGAGGCCCCATAGCTGTATGGATCTGTAACTGCTACAGTGTAGTTTAGTAGGATGGAGGCCCCATAGCTGTAAGGATCTGTAACTGCTACAGTGGAGTTTAGTAGGATGGAGGCACCATAGCTGTATGGATCTGTAACTGCTACAGTGTAGTTTAGTAGGATGGAGGCACCATAGCTGTATGGATCTGTAACTGCTACAGTGTAGTTTAGTAGGATGGAGGCACCATAGCTGTATGGATCTGTAACTGCTACGGTGTAGTTTAGTAGGATGGAGGCACCATAGCTGTATGGATCTGTAACTGCTACAGTGTAGTTTAGTAGGATGGAGGCACCATAGCTGTATGGATCTGTAACTGCTACAGTGTAGTTTAGTAGGATGGAGGCCCCATAGCTGTATGGATCTGTAACTGCTACAGTGTAGTTTAGTAGGATGGAGGCCCCATAGCTGTATGGATCTGTAACTGCTACAGTGTAGTTTAGTAGGATGGAGGCTCCATAGCTGTATGGATCTGTAACTGCTACAGTGTAGTTTAGTAGGATGGAGGCTCCATAGCTGTATGGATCTGTAACTGCTACAGTGTAGTTTAGTAGGATGGAGGCCCTATAGCTGTATGGATCTGTAACTGCTACAGTGTAGTTTAGTAGGATGGAGGCCCCATTGCTGTATGGATCTGTAACTGCTACAGTGTAGTTTAGTAGGATGGAGGCCCCATAGCTGTATGGATCTGTAACTGCTACAGTGTAGTTTAGTAGGATGGAGGCACCATAGCTGTATGGATCTGTAACTGCTAGAGGGTAGTTTAGTAGGATGGAGGCACCATAGCTGTATGGATCTGTAACTGCTACAGTGTAGTTTAGTAGGATGGAGGCACCATAGCTGTATGGATCTGTAACTGCTACAGTGTAGTTTAGTAGGATGGAGGCCCCATAGCTGTATGGATCTGTAACTGCTACAGTGTAGTTTAGTAGGATGGAGGCACCATAGCTGTATGGATCTGTAACTGCTACAGTGTAGTTTAGTAGGATGGAGGCCCCATAGCTGTATGGATCTGTAACTGCTACAGTGTAGTTTAGTAGGATGGAGGCCCCATAGCTGTATGGATCTGTAACTGCTACAGTGTAGTTTAGTAGGATGGAGGCACCATAGCTGTATGGATCTGTAACTGCTACAGTGGAGTTTAGTAGGATGGAGGCCCCATAGCTGTATGGATCTGTAACTGCTACAGTGTAGTTTAGTAGGATGGAGGCACCATAGCTGTATGGATCTGTAACTGCTACAGTGTAGTTTAGTAGGATGGAGGCACCATAGCTGTATGGATCTGTAACTGCTACAGTGTAGTTTAGTAGGATGGAGGCCCCATAGCTGTATGGATCTGTAACTGCTACAGTGTAGTTTAGTAGGATGGAGGCACCATAGCTGTATGGATCTGTAACTGCTACAGTGTAGTTTAGTAGGATGGAGGCCCCATAGCTGTATGGATATGTACCTGCTACAGTGTAGTTTAGTAGGATGGAGGCACCATAGCTGTATGGATCTGTAACTGCTACAGTGTAGTTTAGTAGGATGGAGGCACCATAGCTGTATGAATCTGTAACTGCTGCAGTGTAGTTTAGTAGGATGGAGGCACCATAGCTGTATGGATCTGTACCTGCTACAGTGTAGTTTAGTAGGATGGAGGCTCCATAGCTGTATGGATCTGTAACTGCTACAGTGTAGTTTAGTAGGATGGAGGCCCCATAGCTGTATGGATCTGTAACTGCTACAGTGTATTTTAGTAGGATGGAGGCACCATAGCTGTATGGATCTGTAACTGCTACAGTGTAGTTTAGTAGGATGGAGGCTCCATAGCTGTATGGATCTGTAACTGCTACAGTGTAGTTTAGTAGGATGGAGGCACCATAGCTGTATGGATCTGTAACTGCTACAGTGTAGTTTAGTAGGATGGAGGCTCCATAGCTGTATGGATCTGTAACTGCTACAGTGTAGTTTAGTAGGATGGAGGCACCATAGCTGTATGGATCTGTAACTGCTACAGTGTAGTTTAGTAGGATGGAGGCACCATAGCTGTATGGATCTGTAACTGCTACAGTGTAGTTTAGTAGGATGGAGGCTCCATAGCTGTATGGATCTGTAACTGCTACAGTGTAGTTTAGTAGGATGGAGGCACCATAGCTGTATGGATCTGTAACTGCTACAGTGTAGTTTAGTAGGATGGAGGCCCCATAGCTGTATGGATCTGTAACTGCTGCAGTGGAGTTTAGTAGGATGGAGGCCCCATAGCTGTATGGATCTGTAACTGCTACAGTGTAGTTTAGTAGGATGGAGGCTCCATAGCTGTATGGATCTGTAACTGCTACAGTGTAGTTTAGTAGGATGGAGGCTCCATAGCTGTATGGATCTGTAACTGCTACAGTGTAGTTTAGTAGGATGGAGGCTCCATAGCTGTATGGATCTGTAACTGCTACAGTGTAGTTTAGTAGGATGGAGGCACCATAGCTGTATGGATCTGTAACTGCTACAGTGTAGTTTAGTAGGATGGAGGCCCCATAGCTGTATGGATCTGTAACTGCTACAGTGTAGTTTAGTAGGATGGAGGCCCCATAGCTGTATGGATCTGTAACTGCTACAGTGTAGTTTAGTAGAATGGAGGCCCCATAGCTGTATGGATCTGTAACTGCTACAGTGTAGTTTAGTAGGATGGAGGCACCATAGCTGTATGGATCTGTAACTGCTACAGTGTAGTTTAGTAGGATGGAGGCCCCATAGCGGTACGGATCTGTAACTGCTACAGTGTAGTTTAGTAGGATGGAGGCACTATAGCAGTATGGATCTGTAACTGCTACAGTGTAGTTTAGTAGGATGGAGGAACCATAGCTATATGGATCTGTACCTGCTACAGTGTAGTTTAGTAGGATGGAGGCCCCATAGCTGTATGGATCTGTAACTGCTACAGTGTAGTTTAGTAGGATGGAGGCACCATAGCTGTATGGATCTGTAACTGCTACAGTGTAGTTTAGTAGGATGGAGGCACCATAGCTGTATGGATCTGTAACTGCTACAGTGTAGTTTAGTAGGATGGAGGCACCATAGCTGTATGGATCTGTAACTGCTACAGTGTAGTTTAGTAGGATGGAGGCTCCATAGCTGTATGGATCTGTAACTGCTACAGTGGAGTTTAGTAGGATGGAGGCCCCATAGCTGTATGGATCTGTAACTGCTACAGTGTAGTTTAGTAGGATGGAGGCACCATAGCTGTATGGATCTGTAACTGCTACAGTGTAGTTTAGTAGGATGGAGGCTCCATAGCTGTATGGATCTGTAACTGCTACAGTGGAGTTTAGTAGGATGGAGGCACCATAGCTGTATGGATCTGTAACTGCTACAGTGTAGTTTAGTAGGATGGAGGCCCATAGCTGTATGGATCTGTAACTGCTTCAGTGTAGTTTAGTAGGATGGAGGCCCCATAGCTGTATGGATCTGTAACTGCTACAGTGTAGTTTAGTAGGATGGAGGCCCCATAGCTGTAAGGATCTGTAACTGCTACAGTGGAGTTTAGTAGGATGGAGGCACCATAGCTGTATGGATCTGTAACTGCTACAGTGTAGTTTAGTAGGATGGAGGCACCATAGCTGTATGGATCTGTAACTGCTACAGTGTAGTTTAGTAGGATGGAGGCACCATAGCTGTATGGATCTGTAACTGCTACAGTGTAGTTTAGTAGGATGGAGGCCCCATAGCTGTATGGATCTGTAACTGCTACAGTGTAGTTTAGTAGGATGGAGGCCCCATAGCTGTATGGATCTGTAACTGCTACAGTGTAGTTTAGTAGGATGGAGGCTCCATAGCTGTATGGATCTGTAACTGCTACAGTGTAGTTTAGTAGGATGGAGGCTCCATAGCTGTATGGATCTGTAACTGCTACAGTGTAGTTTAGTAGGATGGAGGCCCTATAGCTGTATGGATCTGTAACTGCTACAGTGTAGTTTAGTAGGATGGAGGCCCCATAGCTGTATGGATCTGTAACTGCTACAGTGTAGTTTAGTAGGATGGAGGCCCCATAGCTGTATGGATCTGTAACTGCTACAGTGTAGTTTAGTAGGATGGAGGCACCATAGCTGTATGGATCTGTAACTGCTAGAGGGTAGTTTAGTAGGATGGAGGCACCATAGCTGTATGGATCTGTAACTGCTACAGTGTAGTTTAGTAGGATGGAGGCACCATAGCTGTATGGATCTGTAACTGCTACAGTGTAGTTTAGTAGGATGGAGGCCCCATAGCTGTATGGATCTGTAACTGCTACAGTGTAGTTTAGTAGGATGGAGGCACCATAGCTGTATGGATCTGTAACTGCTACAGTGGAGTTTAGTAGGATGGAGGCCCCATAGCTGTATGGATCTGTAACTGCTACAGTGTAGTTTAGTAGGATGGAGGCACCATAGCTGTATGGATCTGTAACTGCTACAGTGTAGTTTAGTAGGATGGAGGCACCATAGCTGTATGGATCTGTAACTGCTACAGTGTAGTTTAGTAGGATGGAGGCCCCATAGCTGTATGGATCTGTAACTGCTACAGTGTAGTTTAGTAGGATGGAGGCACCATAGCTGTATGGATCTGTAACTGCTACAGTGTAGTTTAGTAGGATGGAGGCCCCATAGCTGTATGGATATGTACCTGCTACAGTGTAGTTTAGTAGGATGGAGGCACCATAGCTGTATGGATCTGTAACTGCTACAGTGTAGTTTAGTAGGATGGAGGCACCATAGCTGTATGAATCTGTAACTGCTGCAGTGTAGTTTAGTAGGATGGAGGCACCATAGCTGTATGGATCTGTAACTGCTACAGTGTAGTTTAGTAGGATGGAGGCCCCATAGCTGTATGGATCTGTAACTGCTACAGTGTAGTTTAGTAGGATGGAGGCACCATAGCTGTATGGATCTGTAACTGCTACAGTGTAGTTTAGTAGGATGGAGGCTCCATAGCTGTATGGATCTGTAACTGCTACAGTGTAGTTTAGTAGGATGGAGGCACCATAGCTGTATGGATCTGTAACTGCTACAGTGTAGTTTAGTAGGATGGAGGCTCCATAGCTGTATGGATCTGTAACTGCTACAGTGTAGTTTAGTAGGATGGAGGCACCATAGCTGTATGGATCTGTAACTGCTACAGTGTAGTTTAGTAGGATGGAGGCTCCATAGCTGTATGGATCTGTAACTGCTACAGTGTAGTTTAGTAGGATGGAGGCACCATAGCTGTATGGATCTGTAACTGCTACAGTGTAGTTTAGTAGGATGGAGGCACCATAGCTGTATGGATCTGTAACTGCTACAGTGTAGTTTAGTAGGATGGAGGCTCCATAGCTGTATGGATCTGTAACTGCTACAGTGTAGTTTAGTAGGATGGAGGCACCATAGCTGTATGGATCTGTAACTGCTACAGTGTAGTTTAGTAGGATGGAGGCCCCATAGCTGTATGGATCTGTAACTGCTGCAGTGGAGTTTAGAAGGATGGAGGCCCCATAGCTGTATGGATCTGTAACTGCTACAGTGTAGTTTAGTAGGATGGAGGCTCCATAGCTGTATGGATCTGTAACTGCTACAGTGTAGTTTAGTAGGATGGAGGCTCCATAGCTGTATGGATCTGTAACTGCTACAGTGTAGTTTAGTAGGATGGAGGCCCATAGCTGTATGGATCTGTAACTGCTACAGTGTAGTTTAGTAGGATGGAGGCACCATAGCTGTATGGATCTGTAACTGCTACAGTGTAGTTTAGTAGGATGGAGGCCCCATAGCTGTATGGATCTGTAACTGCTACAGTGTAGTTTAGTAGGATGGAGGCTCCATAGCTGTATGGATCTGTAACTGCTACAGTGTAGTTTAGTAGGATGGAGGCACCATAGCTGTATGGATCTGTAACTGCTACAGTGTAGTTTAGTAGGATGGAGGCACCATAGCTGTATGGATCTGTAACTGCTACAGTGTAGTTTAGTAGGATGGAGGCACCATAGCTGTATGGATCTGTAACTGCTACAGTGTAGTTTAGTAGGATGGAGGCCCCATAGCTGTATGGATCTGAACTGCTACAGTGTAGTTTAGTAGGATGGAGGCTCCATAGCTGTATGGATCTGTAACTGCTACAGTGTAGTTTAGTAGGATGGAGGCACTATAGCTGTATGGATCTGTAACTGCTACAGTGTAGTTTAGTAGGATGGAGGCCCCATAGCTGTATGGATCTGTAACTGCTACAGTGTAGTTTAGTAGGATGGAGGCTCCATAGCTGTATGGATCTGTAACTACTACAGTGTAGTTTAGTAGGATGGAGGCTCCATAGCTGTATGGATCTGTAACTGCTACAGTGTAGTTTAGTAGGATGGAGGCCCCATAGCTGTATGGATCTGTAACTGCTGCAGTGTAGTTTAGTAGGATGGAGGCACCATAGCTGTATGGATCTGTAACTGCTACAGTGTAGTTTAGTAGGATGGAGGCTCCATAGCTGTATGGATCTGTAACTGCTACAGTGTAGTTAGTAGGATGGAGGCTCCATAGCTGTATGGATCTGTAACTACAGTGTAGTTTAGTAGGATGGAGGCCCCATAGCTGTATGGATCTGGAACTGCTACAGTTTAGTACATTATTTTCTTTAGGAATGTAGTGGAGTAAAAGTACAGTACATATACCCAAAAAATTACTTAAGTAGTACTTTTTTACTTAAATACTTTACACCACTGGCTGTATGGCTAACTGGATGGTACCTCCAGCTCTCTGTCTGTCATTAATATAGCTGTATGGCTAACTGGGTGGTACCTCTCTGTCTGTCATTAATATAGCTGTATGGCTAACTGGGTGTTACCTCCAGCTCTCTGTCTGTCATTAATATAGCTGTATGGCTAACTGGGTGTTACATCCAGCTCTCTGTCTGTCATTAATATAGCTGTATGGCTAACTGGGTGGTACCTCCAGCTCTCTGTCTGTCATTAATATAGCTGTATGGCTAACTGGGTGTTAGCTCCAGCTCTCTGTCTGTCATTAATATAGCTGTATGGCTAACCGGGTGTTACCTCCAGCTCTCTGTCTGTCATTAATATAGCTGTATGGCTAACTGGGTGTTACCTCCAGCTCTCTGTCTGTCATTAATATAGCTGTATGGCTAACTGGGTGTTACCTCCAGCTCTCTGTCTGTCATTAATATTGCTGTATGGCTAACTGGGTGTTACCTCCAGCTCTCTGTCTGTCATTAATATAGCTGTATGGCTAACTGGGTGTTACCTCCAGCTCTCTGTCTGTCATTAATATAGCTGTATGGCTAACTGGGTGGTTACCTCCAGCTCTCTGTCTGTCATTAATATAGCTGTATGGCTAACTGGGTGTTACCTCCAGCTCTCTGTCTGTCATTAATATAGCTGTATGGCTAACTGGGTGTTACCTCCAGCTCTCTGTCTGTCATTAATATAGCTGTATGGCTAACTGGGTGTTACCTCCAGCTCTCTGTCTGTCATTAATATAGCTGTATGGCTAACTGGGTGTTACCTCCAGCTCTCTGTCTGTCATTAATATAGCTGTATGGCTAACTGGGTGTTACCTCCAGCTCTCTGTCTGTCATTAATATAGCTGTATGGCTAACTGGGTGTTACCTCCAGCTCTCTGTCTGTCATTAATATAGCTGTATGGCTAACTGGGTGTTACCTCCAGCTCTCTGTCTGTCATTAATATAGCTGTATGGCTAACTGGGTGTTACCTCCAGCTCTCTGTCTGTCATTAATATAGCTGTATGGCTAACTGGGTGTTACCTCCAGCTCTCTGTCTGTCATTAATATAGCTGTATGGCTAACTGGGTGTTACCTCCAGCTCTCTGTCTGTCATTAATATAGCTGTATGGCTAACTGGGTGTTACCTCCAGCTCTCTGTCTGTCATTAATATAGCTGTATGGCTAACTGGGTGTTACCTCCAGCTCTCTGTCTGTCATTAATATAGCTGTATGGCTAACTGGGTGTTACCTCCAGCTCTCTGTCTGTCATTAATATAGCTGTATGGCTAACTGGGTGTTACCTCCAGCTCTCTGTCTGTCATTAATATAGCTGTATGGCTAACTGGGTGTTACCTCCAGCTCTCTGTCTGTCATTAATATAGCTGTATGGCTAACTGGGTGGTACCTCCAGCTCTCTGTCTGTCATTAATATAGCTGTATGGCTAACTGGGTGGTACCTCCAGCTCTCTGTCTGTCATTAATATAGCTGTATGGCTAACTGGGTGTTACCTCCAGCTCTCTGTCTGTCATTAATATAGCTGTATGGCTAACTGGGTGGTACCTCCAGCTCTCTGTCTGTCATTAATATAGCTGTATGGCTAACTGGGTGTTACCTCCAGCTCTCTGTCTGTCATTAATATAGCTGTATGGCTAACTGGGTGTTACATCCAGCTCTCTGTCTGTCATTAATATAGCTGTATGGCTAACTGGGTGTTACCTCCAGCTCTCTGTCTGTCATTAATATAGCTGTATGGCTAACTGGGTGTTACCTCCAGCTCTCTGTCTGTCATTAATATAGCTGTATGGCTAACTGGGTGGTACCTCCAGCTCTCTGTCTGTCATTAATATAGCTGTATGGCTAACTGGGATGTACCTCCTGCTCTCTGTCTGTCATTAATATAGCTGTATGGCTAACTGGGTAGTACCTCCATCTCCATCCTTCTCCACTAGCATGGGTGTTGCTCTGTACTGGTGTTCTGGACCTACTGGCCAGCCCTGGCATCAGACAGACCATTACCTATCAATTCAACCCAGCATGGATTTTAGTTGTCTAGAATAAGGCCCATGAGTGACTTTGGGGGGGGGGGGGGGAGGGGTTCACATGCACGTATGCCAGGTATGCCATGACATGAAAATGCTCTGGTGTATTGTGGGTATATGGCCAACATGATTACCACATGAAGGTATTGGCATACTGTTTATCATCAGTAGGGGAATGGCATTGAAGCCGCTGGGTTATGAAGTGCAGTGATGCAGAGAGAAAAGCTGTGCTTGAGTCTTCATCCTTCTGAGAACTCTGATGTTTTAGTGTCCAGCACCGCCACCTAGTGGTTCCGTTTGGTCATTACACATATCCAGAAGGCAATAGAAAACACCAGAAAGTCCTATCTGTCATCACACCACAGTGGAGGAGGGACGTTGTATTTGACTGTCAGACGGACAACAGCACAGCTACAGGCAAAAAGCCCGGCTGAATTTGCATATCATTCACCATGGTAACCATGTGATGAGGCGCTATAGAACAGTAATAGAGGAGGGAAGCTGTTCAGAACAGAGATGGGTGCATTTTATTAGGCATATTTGTAGCAGTGTTCAAACAATCAGGGCTTTAGTATGAGAGAAATCTCCTTCATGTATGTGTAGATAGATAGCCATCAATTCAAACGCATGGATAGTAACATGGCAAAGTGAATTGACCCCTGTTCAACCTACAGACTATACACTATCAACTGTCTGAGGATGTATAGAGTAGAGGGCTAGGAGGGAGGTACAGACAGACAGACCCCTGTTCAACCTATAGACTAGACATTATAAACAGCCAGCCAGCCAGCCAGCCAGCCAGCCAGACAGACAGCCAGACAGTCAGCCAGACAGACAGCCAGCCAGACAGCCAGCCAGACAGCCAGCCAGCCAGACAGCCAGCCAGCCAGCCAGCCAGCCAGCCAGCCAGCCAGACAGCCAGACAGACAGCCAAACAGCCAGACAGCCAGACAGACAGCCAGCCAGCCAGTCAGCCAGCCAGCCAGACAGCCAGCCAGCCAGACAGACAGCCAGACAGCCAGCCAGCCAGCCAGCCATGGCATACTATCCATCATATTGCTGCTGTTCCATTCTATTGTGGGGTTATTTCATGATCAGAAATAGACTCTTGTCCTAAAAACATAACCTATTTATCAGACTGATAAAGTGGGCCAGGCTTTTCTTAGTGGACAAGTATCAGAGTATCCCTCTCCTCTCGCCCGAGCCTCCATACTTCCACTAGGCCAGAGTAGGAAGACAAAACAACTGGAGGACTGTCTATCCACTAGAGGCAGTGTTGGCCTCTAGGAGGATCCTGCATCCTCTCCTCCCTCTGAGAGATAAAGATGGCTGCTCCCTGAGAAACACAGACAGTCTCGTGTACAACATCTGTGTTTACTAATCCACCTATTAAACATTCCAGTGAAATATAGAGAGACAATCTGTGTTAGCAGGCAGGGATAGGAGTCGGACAGGGAAGCAATCCACTACTAGACTATGTTTCAGAGCGAATGCCAGTCACATTCTGGGCAAAGTGACCAGTAAATAAATGAATTGTGTGGAAGCAGCTAAATGAAAGCCAACCATGACATCGTCCTGCTTCAGTTCTGCTACAGTTACAGACTCTGGTTAGAGGGAGGGAGGAAGCTATTGTTCCTAACACTGGTGATGGTCTGTAGGGTCTCCCCTGTTTATGTACTTTGGTAGCACTTCCCCTTTATGTGTTTCATTCAGATGCAGTGTAGTAGTGGTTGTGTTTAACAGCAGTGTAGTGGCTGTGTTTAACAGCAGTGTAGTGGCTGTGTTTAACAGCAGTGTAGTGGCTGTGTTTAACAGCAGTGTAGTGGCTGTGTTTAACAGCAGTGTAGTGGTTGTGTTTAGCAGCAGTGTAGTGGCTGTGTTTAACAGCAGTGTAGTGGTTGTGTTTAACAGCAGTGTAGTGGTTGTGTTTAACAGCAGTGTAGTGGCTGTGTTTAACAGCAGTGTAGTGGCTGTGTTTAACAGCAGTGTAGTGGTTGTGTTTAACAGCAGTGTAGTGGTTGTGTTTAACAGCAGTGTAGTGGCTGTGTTTAACAGCAGTGAAGTGGTTGTGTTTAACAGCAGTGTAGTGGCTGTGTTTAACAGCAGTGTAGTGGTTGTGTTTAACAGCAGTGTAGTGGTTGTGTTTAACAGCAGTGTAGTGGTTGTGTTTAACAGCAGTGTAGTGGTTGTGTTTAGCAGCAGTGTAGTGGCTGTGTTTAACAGCAGTGTAGTGGTTGTGTTTAACAGCAGTGTAGTGGCTGTGTTTAACAGCAGTGTAGTGGCTGTGTTTAACAGCAGTGTAGTGGTTGTGTTTAACAGCAGTGTAGTGGTTGTGTTTAACAGCAGTGTAGTGGCTGTGTTTAACAGCAGTGTAGTGGTTGTGTTTAACAGCAGTTTATTGTGTTTAACAGCAGTGTAGTGGTTGTGTTTAACAGCAGTGTAGTGGTTGTGTTTAACAGCAGTGTAGTGGTTGTGTTTAACAGCAGTGTAGTGGTTGTGTTTAGCAGCAGTGTAGTGGCTGTGTTTAACAGCAGTGTAGTGGCTGTGTTTAACAGCAGTGTAGTGGTTGTGTTTAACAGCAGTGTAGTGGCTGTGTTTAACAACAGTGTAGTGGCTGTGTTTAACAGCAGTGTAGTGGTTGTGTTTAACAGCAGTGTAGTGGCTGTGTTTAACAGCAGTGTAGTGGCTGTGTTTAACAGCAGTGTAGTGGCTGTGTTTAACAGCAGTGTAGTGGCTGTGTTTAACAGCAGTGTAGTGGCTGTGTTTAACAGCAGTGTAGTAGTTGTGTTTAACAGCAGTGTAGTGGCTGTGTTTAACAGCAGTGTGTGTTTGTTTGTAACCAGGTGACTTTACTCTGACCTCAGATTGACTCCATCCCATATACAGTGCCTTCGGAAAGAATTCAGACCCTTTGACCTTTTCCAAAATTACGTTACAGCCAGTAGTGGACAAAGTACCCAGTTGTGATACTCAAGTAAAAGTTAAAGTCACCCAGTAAAATACTACTTGAGTAAAAGTCTAAAAGTATTTGGTTCTAAATATACTTAAGTATCAAAAGTAAATGTTATTGCTAAAATATACTTAAGTGTTTAATGAGTCCGCCAGATCAGAGGCAGTAGGGATGATCACGTGTTCTCTTGATAAGTGTGTTAATTGGGCCATTTTCCTGTCCTGCTAAGCATTCAAAATGTAACGAGTACTTTTGAGTTTCAGGGAAAATGTATGGATTAAAAAGTACATTATTTTATTTAGGAATGTAGTGAAGTAAAAGTAAAAGTAGTCAAAAATATAAATAGTAAAGTACATATACCCCAAAAAACTACTTAAGTAGTACTTTTAACTATTTTTAATTAAATACTTTACAACACTGGTTACAGCCTTATTCTAAAATGGATTTTATTTATTTATTATCTTCAGCAATCTACACACAATACCCCATAATGACAAAGCAAATACAGGTTTTAGACATTTTAAAACAGAAATACCGTATTCAGACTATGAGACTCGAAATTGAGCTCAGGTGCATCCTGTTTCCATTGATCATCCTTGAGATGTTTCTACAACTTCATAGGAGTCCCCCTGTGGTAAATTCAATTGATTGGACACGATTTGGAAAAGCACACCCCTGTCTATATAAGGTCCCACAGTTGACAGTGCATTTAGAACTCCGAGACAGGATTGTGTCGAGGCACAGATCTGAGGAAGGGTACCAAAAAAATTCTGCAGCATTGAAGGTCCCCAAGAACACAGTGGCCTCCATCATTCTTAAATGGAAGAAGTTTGGAACCACCAAGACTCTTCCTAGAGCTGGCTGCCCGGCCAAACTGAGCAATCGGGGGAGAAGGGCCTTGGTCAGGGAGGTGACCAAGAACCCGATGGTCACTCTGACAGAGCTCTAGAGTTCCTCTGTAGAGAAGGGAGAACCGTCCAGAAGGACAACCATCTCTGCAGCACTCCACCAATCAGGCCTTTATGGTAGAGTGGCCAGACGGAAGCCACTCCTCAGTAAAAGGCACATGACAGGCCGCTTGGAGTTTGCCAAAAGGCACCTAACTCTTTGGCCTGAATGCCAAGCGTCACGTCTGGAGGAAACCTGAAACCATCTATTTATCAGCGGCAGGGACTGGGAGACTAGTCAGGATCGAGGCAAAGATGAACGGAGCAAAGTACAGAGAGATCTTTGATGAAAACCTGCTCCAGAGCGCTCAGGACCTCAGACTGGGGTGAAGGTTCACCTTCCAACAGGACAACGACCCTAAGCACACAGCCAAGACAACGCAGGAGTGGCATCGGGACAAGTCTCTGAATGTCCTTGAGTGGCCCAGCCAGAGCCCGGACTTGAACCCAATCGAACATCGCTGGAGATACCTGAAAATAGCTGTGCAGCAACGCTCCCCATCCAACCTGACAGAGATTGAAAGGATCTGCAGAGAAGAATGGGAGAAACTCCACAAATACAGGTGTGCCAAGCTTGTAGCGTCATACCTAAGAAGACTCGAGGCTGCAATCGCTGCCAAAGGTGCTTCAACAAAGTACTGAGTAAAGGGTCTGAATACTTATGGAAATGTCATGTTTACGTTTTTTATATATATATATATATATATATATATATATATATATATATATATATATATATGTGGGATTAATCTTTGATATTACGGTCATATCCTCTCCTCCAGCTATAGGAGACAATACAATTATGTCAGTCACTTCCATAACACGTTTCTGGTTTATAGTTTCATGATTGTGTAATTTGGAGTGATTTATAGGTCTGATTGTGTAATTTGGAGTGATTTATAGGTCTGATTGTGTAATTTGGAGTGATTTATAGGTCTGATTGTGTAATTTGGAGTGATTTATAGGTCTGATTGTGTAATTTGGAGTGATTTATAGGTCTGATTGTGTAATTTGGAGTGATTTATAGGTCTGATTGTGTAATTTGGAGTGATTTATAGGTCTGATTGTGTAATTTGGAGTGATTTATAGGTCTGATTGTGTAATTTGGAGTGATTTATACGTCTGCAGGGGACAGAGGTAGGAGGGTCAAGCAGCTTAAGATGCTGAATTAGATGCCAGCCTGCCCGGTGAAGGAACCTGATTGGTCGAGGGAGGATGAGAACTAGAGCAAAAGACCGACAGAGACACACCCCCAACTAGGCTGTTCCATCCCTGCCTCCCACCCCCTACACCCAACTGGGCTGTTCCTTCCCTGTCTGTTTCAGTGGTACAGTAAAACACCAGTCTAATAGTGGTGTCTGATTCAGTGGTACAATAAAACACCAGTCTATTAGCGGTGTCTGTTTCAGTGGTACAGTAAAACACCAGTCTATTAGTGGTGTCTGTTTCAGTGATACAGTAAAACACCAGTCTATTAGTGGTGTCTGTTTCAGTGGTACAGTAAAACACCAGTCTATCAGTGGTGCCTGTTTCAGTGGTACAGTAAAACACCAGTCTATTAGCGGTGTCTGTTTCAGTGGTACAGTAAAACACCAGTCTATTAGTGGTGTCTGTTTCAGTGGTACAGTAAAACACCAGTCTATCAGTGGTGCCTGTTTCAGTGGTACAGTAAAACACCAGTCTATTAGCGGTGTCTGTTTCAGTGGTACAGTAAAACACCAGTCTATTAATGGTGTCTGTTTCAGTGGTACAGTAAAACACCAGTCTATTAGTGGTGTCTGTTTCAGTGGTACAGTAAAACACCAGTCTATTAGTGGTGTCTGTTTCAGTGGTACAGTAAAACACCAGTCTATTAGTGGTGTCTGTTTCAGTGGTACAGTAAAACACCAGTCTATTAGTGGTGCCTGTTTCAGTGGTACAGTAAAACACCAGTCTATTAGTGGTGTCTGTTTCAGTGGTACAGTAAAACACCAGTCTATTAGTGGTGTCTGTTTCAGTGGTACAGTAAAACACCAGTCTATTAGCGGTGCCTGTTTCAGTGGTACAGTAAAACACCAGTCTATTAGTGGTGTCTGTTTCAGTGGTACAGTAAAACACCAGTCTATTAGTGGTGTCTGTTTCAGTGGTACAGTAAACCACCAGTCTATTAGTGGTGTCTGTTTCAGTGGTACAGTAAAACACCAGTCTATTAGTGGTGTCTGTTTCAGTGGTACAGTAAAACACCAGTCTATTAGCGGTGCCTGTTTCAGTGGTACAGTAAAACACCAGTCTATTAGCGGTGTCTGTTTCAGTGGTACAGTAAAACACCAGTCTATTAGCGGTGTCTGTTTCAGTGGTACAGTAAAACACCAGTCTATTAGCGGTGTCTGTTTCAGTGGTACAGTAAAATACCAGTCTATTAGTGGTGTCTGTTTCAGTGGTACAGTAAAACACCAGTCTATTAGCGGTGCCTGTTTCAGTGGTACAGTAAAACACCAGTCTATTAGCGGTGTCTGTTTCAGTGGTACAGTAAAACACCAGTCTATTAGTGGTGTCTGTTTCAGTGGTACAGTAAAACACCAGTCTATTAGTGGTGTCTGTTTCAGTGGTACAGTAAAACACCAGTCTATTAGCGGTGTCTGTTTCAGTGGTACAGTAAAACACCAGTCTATTAGTGGTGTCTGTTTCAGTGGTACAGTAAAACACCAGTCTATTAGTGGTTTCTGTTTCAGTGGTACAGTAAAACACCAGTCTATTAATGGTGTCTGTTTCAGTGGTACAGTAAAACACCAGTCTATTAGTGGTGTCTGTTTCAGTGGTACAGTAAAACACCAGACTATTAGTGGTGCCTGTTTCAGTGGTACAGTAAAATACCAGTCTATTAGTGGTGCCTGTTTCAGTGGTACAGTAATACACCAGTCTATTAGTGGTGCCTGTTTCAGTGGTACAGTAAAACACCAGTCTATTAGTGGTGCCTGTTTCAGTGGTACAGTAAAACACCAGTCTATTAGTGGTGTCTGTTTCAGTGGTACAATAAAACACCAGTCTATTAGTGGTGTCTGTTTCAGTGGTACAGTAAAACACCAGTCTATTAGTGGTGTCTGTTTCAGTGGTACAGTAAAACACCAGCCTATTAGTGGTGTCTGTTTCAGTGGTACAGTAAAACACCAGTCTATTAGTGGTGTCTGTTTCAGTGGTACAGTAAAACACCAATATATCAGTGGTGTCTGTTTCAGTGGTACAGTAAAACACCAGTCTATTAGTGGTGTCTGTTTCAGTGGTACAATAAAACACCAGTCTATTAGTGGTGTCTGTTTCAGTGGTACAGTAAAACACCAGTCTATTAGTGGTGTCTGTTTCAGTGGTACAGTAAAACACCAGTCTATTAGTGGTGTCTGTTTCAGTGGTACAGTAAAACACCTGTCTATTAGTGGTGTCTGTTACAGTGGTACAGTAAAACACAAGTATATCAGTGGTGTCTGTTTCAGTGGTACAGTAAAACACCAGTCTATTAGTGGTGTCTGTTTCAGTGGTACAATAAAACACCAGTCTATTAGTGGTGCCTGTTTCAGTGGTACAGTAAAACACCAGTCTATTAGTGGTGCCTGTTTCAGTGGTACAGTAAAACACCAGTCTATTAGTGGTGTCTGTTTCAGTGGTATAGTAAAACACCAGTCTATTAGTGGTGTCTGTTTCAGTGGTACAGTAAAATACCAGTCTATTAGTGGTGTCTGTTTCAGTGGTACAGTAAAACACCAGTCTATTAGTGGTGTCTGTTTCAGTGGTACAGTAAAACACCAGTCTATTAGTGGTGTCTGTTTCAGTGGTACAGTAAAACGCCAGTCTATTAGTGGTGCCTGTTTCAGTGGTACAGTAAAACACCAGTCTATCAGTGGTGTCTGTTTCAGTGGTACAGTAAAACACCAGTCTATTAGTGGTGTCTGTTTCAGTGGTACAGTAAAACACCAGTCTATTAGCGGTGTCTGTTTCAGTGGTACAGTAAAACACCAGTCTATTAGTGGTGCCTGTTTCAGTGGTACAGTAAAACACCAGTCTATTAGTGGTGCCTGTTTCAGTGGTACAGTAAAAAACCAGTCTATTAGTGGTGCCTGTTTCAGTGGTACAGTAAAACACCAGTCTATTAGTGGTGTCTGTTTCAGTGGTACAGTAAAACACCAGTCTATTAGTGGTGTCTGTTTCAGTGGTACAGTAAAACACCAGTCTATTAGCGGTGTCTGTTTCAGTGGTACAGTAAAACACCAGTCTATTAGTGGTGTCTGTTTCAGTGGTACAGTAAAACACCAGTCTATTAGTGGTGTCTGTTTCAGTGGTACAGTAAAACACCAGTCTATTAGTGGTGTCTGTTTCAGTGGTACAGTAAAACACCAGTCTATTAGTGGTGTCTGTTTCAGTGGTACAGTAAAACACCAGTCTATTAGTGGTGTCTGTTTCAGTGGTACAGTAAAACACCAGTCTATTAGTGGTGTCTGTTTCACTGGTACAGTAAAACACCAGTCTATTAGTGGTGTCTGTTTCACTGGTACAGTAAAACACCAGTCTATTAGTGGTGTCTGTTTCAGTGGTACAGTAAAACACCAGTCTATTAGTGGTGTCTGTTTCAGTGGTACAGTAAAACACCAGTCTATTAGTGCTCTCTGTTTCAGTGGTACAGTAAAACACCAGTCTATTAGTGGTGTCTGTTTCAGTGGTACAGTAAAACACCAGTCTATTAGTGGTGTCTGTTTCAGTGGTACAGTAAAACACCAGTCTATTAGTGGTGTCTGTTTCAGTGGTACAGTAAAACACCAGTCTATTAGTGGTGTCTGTTTCAGTGGTACAGTAAAACACCAGTCTATTAGCGGTGTCTGTTTCAGTGGTACAGTAAAACACCAGTCTATTAGTGGTGTCTGTTTCAGTGGTACAGTAAAACACCAGTCTATTAGTGGTGTCTGTTTCAGTGGTACAGTAAAACATAGGCGCACGCCAAAGGCCACAGATGCTACAAATTCAGTTTTTTGGAACAAAGCCATACTGTGATCTAAAATGTGTCAATATTATCTATGGAAGCAGACTGAAGGTTTTAAGATGTACGGCTTACACCAGATAGGTCAGTGGTTACAGAATCCAGAGCTCTCGACTCCTAATGCCCCCTCCACGCTTTAGAGAGAGATTTTATTTATTCCTTACTGGTCTGAGAGTGAGGGGGAAAAAGAAGAGAGAGAGAGAGAGAGAGAGAGAGAGAGAGAGAGAGAGAGAGAGAGAGAGAGAGAGAGAGAGAGAGAGAGAGAGAGAGCGAGAGAGCGAGCACAGAGAGAGAGAGAGAGAGAGAGCACAGAGAGAGAGAGAGAGAGAGAGAGAGAGAGAGAGAGATAAACAGGGGATTTGGACAGCTGTCAATTAGAATCCCTCGACACAATCCCTGTCCCTCTGTCCTCCTCCCCCCTCACCCCCCCTCATCCCAGGCTCTCTCCCTACTTCCCTCTGTCCTCCTCCCCCCTCATCCCAGGCTCTCTCCCTACTTCCCTCCCCCCATCCTCCCCCCTCATCCCAGTCTCTCTCCCTACTTCCCTCAGCCTGATGGCTCTCCCAGTGACCCCAGAGAGTGGGACTTCCCCTCCTCCCCCCTGTGTGCTGTGACGTTTGCAGAAGGGGAGGGTGACTGGAGAGAGAGAAGAGACAGAGACAGAGAGAAGGAGAGGGAGGGAGAGAAGGAGAGGGAGAGAGAGAAGGAGAGGGAGGGAGAGAAGGAGAGGGAGGGAGAGATGGAGAGGGAGGGAGAGATGGAGAGGGAGGGAGAGAAGGAGAGGGAGGGAGAGATGGAGAGATGGAGAGGGAGGGAGAGATGGAGAGGGAGGGAGAGATGGAGAGGGAGGGAGAGAAGGAGAGGGAGGGAGAGATGGAGAGGGAGGGAGAGATGGAGAGGGAGGGAGAGATGGAGAGGGAGGGAGGGAGAGAAGGAGAGGGAGGGAGGGAGAGATGGAGAGGGAAAGACAGAAAGAGAGAGAGAGATGAAGAGAGAGGGAGGATATATATACACTGCTCAAAAAAATAAAGGGAACACTAAAATAACACATCCTAGATCTGAATGAATGAAATAATCTTATTAAATACTTTTTTCTTTACATAGTTGAATGTGCTGACAAAAAAATCACACAAAAATTATCAATGGAAATCAAATTTATCAACCGATGGAGGTCTGGATTTGGAGTCACCCTCAAAATTAAAGTGGAAAACCACACTACAGGCTGATCCAACTTTGATGTAATGTCCTTAAAACAAGTCAAAATGAGGCTCAGTAGTGTGTGTGGCCTCCACGTGCCTGTATGACCTCCCTACAACTCCTGGGCATGCTCCTGATGAGGTGGCGGATGGTCTCCTGAGGGATCTCCTCCCAGACCTGGACTAAAGCATCTACCAACTCCTGGACAGTCTGTGGTGCAACGTGGCGTTGGTGGATGGAGCGAGACATGATGTCCCAGATGTGCTCAATTGGATTCAGGTCTGGGGAACGGGCGGGCCAGTCCATAGCATCAATGCCTTCCTCTTGCAGGAACTGCTGACACACTCCAGCCACATGAGGTCTAGCATTGTCTTGCATTAGGAGGAACCCAGGGCCAACCGCACCAGCATATGGTCTCACAAGGGGTCTGAGGATCTCATCTCGGTACCTAATGGCAGTCAGGCTACCTCTGGCGAGCACATGGAGGGCTGTGCGGCCCCCCAAAGAAATGCCACCCCACACCATGACTGACCCACCGCCAAACCAGTCATGCTGGAGGATGTTGCAAGCAGCAGAACGTTCTCCACGGCGTCTCCAGACTCTGTCACGTCTGTCACGTGCTCAGTGTGAACCTGCTTTCATCTGTGAAGAGCACAGGGCGCCAGTGGCGAATTTGCCAATCTTGGTGTTCTCTGGCAAATGCCAAACGTCCTGCACGGTGTTGGGCTGTAAGCACAACCCCCACCTGTGGACGTCGGGCCCTCATACCACCCTCATGGAGTCTGTTTCTGACCGTTTGAGCAGACACATGCACATTCGTGGCCTGCTGGAGGTCATTTTGCAGGACTCTGGCAGTGCTCCTCCTGCTCCTCCTTGCACAAAGGCGGAGGTAGCAGTCCTGCTGCTGGGTTGTTGCCCTCCTACGGCCTCCTCCACGTCTCCTGTAGTACTGGCCTGTCTCCTGGTAGCGCCTCCATGCTCTGGACACTACGCTGACAGACACAGCAAACCTTCTTGCCACAGCTCGCATTGATGTGCCATCCTGGATGAGCTGCACTACCTGAGCCACTTGTGTGGGTTGTAGACTCCGTCTCATGCTACCACTAGAGTGAAAGCACCGCCAGCATTCAAAAGTGACCAAAACATCAGCCAGGAAGCATAGGAACTGAGAAGTGGTCTGTGGTCACCAGCTGCAAAACCAGTCCTTTATTGGGGGTGTCTTGCTAATTGCCTATAATTTCCACCTGTTGTCTATTCCATTTGCACAACAGCATGTGAAATGTATTGTCAATCAGTGTTGCTTCCTAAGTGGACAGTTTGATTTCACAGAAGTGTTATTGACTTGGAGTTACATTGTGTTGTTTAAGTGTTCCCTTAATTTTTTTGAGCAGTGTATATATATATATATATACAGTGGGGAGAACAAATATTTGATACACTGCCGATTTTGCAGGTTTTCCTACTTACAAAGCATGTAGAGGTCTGTAATTTTTATCATAGGTACTTATCATGTACGTATCATCACGTACGTATCATGTCATGCAATAAAATGCAAATTAATTACTTAAAAATCATACAATGTGATTTTCTGGATTTTTGTTTTAGATTCCGTCTCTCACAGTTGAAGTGTACTTATGATAAAAATTACAGACCTCTACATGCTTTGTAAGTAGGAAAACCTGCAAAATCGGCAGTGTATCAAATACTTGTTCTCCCCACTGTATATATATATATATGGTCAGTGCTGTTTATGATGAGGGAGGACAATTTTGTTTTCATGAGCATGGCCTTATTTCTATTATTTCTATTACAGCATGTTGGATGACTCTCATTCATATTCCATTCACCCAGTTCAATGTAACATCGATAGGTTTAGGCTACTACATGATACTCTAATGTTCCCTATACCCCTCATGAGGTTGCTACAACCTAGCCTATGAATGAAAGTTTACAACATACAGTTGAAGTCGGAAGTTTACATACACTTAGGTTGGAGTCATTAAAACTCGTTTTTCAACCACTCCACAAATTTCTTGCTAACGAACTATAGTTTTGGCAGGTCGGTTAGGACATCTACTTTGTGAATGACATAAGTTATTTTTCCAACAATTGTTTACAGACATATTATTTCACTTATAATTCACTGTATCACAATTCTAGTGGGTTAGAAGTTTACATACACTAAGTTGACAGTGCCTTTAAACAGCTTGGAAAATTCCAGAAAATGATGTCATGGCTTTAGAAGCTTCTGATAGGCTAATTGACATAATTTGAGTCAATTGGAGGTGTACCTGTGGATGTATTTCAAGGCCTACCTTCAAACTCAGTGCCTCTTTGCTTGACATCATGGGAAAATCAAAAGAAATCAGCCAAGACCTCAGAAAAAAGATGGTAGACCTCCACAAGTCCGGTTCATCCTTGGGAGCAATTTCCAAACGGCTGAAGGTACCACGTTCATCTGTACAAACAATAGTATGTAAGTATAAACACCATTGGACCACGCAGCCGTCATACCGCTCAGGAAGGAGACGCGTTCTGTCTCCTAGAGATGAATGTACTTTGGTGTGAAAAGTGCAAATCAATCCCAGAACAACAGCAAAGGACCTTGTGAAGATGCTGGAGGAAACAGGTACAAAAGTATCTATATCCACAGTAAAACAAGTCCTACAGTGGGGAAAAAAAGTATTTAGTCAGCCACCAATTGTGCAAGTTCTCCCACTTAAAAAGATGAGAGAGGCCTGTAATTTTCATCATAGGTACACGTCAACTATGACAGACAAAATGAGCTTTTTTTTCCCAGAAAATCACATTGTAGGATTTGTAATGAATTTATTTGCAAATAATGGTGAAAAATAAATATTTGGAATATAACAAAAGTTTCTCAATACTTTGTTATATACCCTTTGTTGGCAATGACACAGGTCAAACGTTTTCTGTAAGTCTTCACAAGGTTTTCACACACTGTTGCTGGTATTTTGGCCCATTCCTCCATGCAGATCTCCTCTAGAGCAGTGATGTTTTGGGGCTGTCGCTGGGCAACACGGGCTTTCAACTCCCTCCAAAGATTTTCTATGGGGTTGAGATCTGGAGACTGGCTAGGCCACTCCAGGACCTTGAAATGCTTCTTACGAAGCCACTCCTTCGTTGCCCGGGCGGTGTGTTTGGGATCATTGTCATGCTGAAAGACCCAGCCACGTTTCATCTTCAATGCACTTGCTGATGGAAGGAGGCTTTCACTCAAAATCTCACGATACATGGCCCCATTCATTCTTTCCTTTACACGGATCAGTCGTCCTGGTCCCTTTGCAGAAAAACAGCCCCAAAGCATGATGTTTCCACCCCCATGCTTCACAGTAGGTATGGTGTTCTTTGGATGCAACTCAGCATTCTTTGTCCTCCAAACACGACGAGTTGAGTTTTTACCAAAAAGTTATATTTTGGTTTCATCTGACCATATGACATTCTCCCAATCCTCTTCTGGATCATCCAAATGCACTCTAGCAAACTTCAGACGGGCCTGGGCATGTACTGGCTTAAGGAGGGGGACACGTCTGGCACTGCAGGATTTGAGTCCCTGGCGGCGTAGTGTGTTAGTGATGGTTGGCTTTGTTACTTTGGTCCCAGCTCTCTGCAGGTCATTCACTAGGTCCCCCCGTGTGGTTCTGGGATTTTTGCTCACCGTTCTTGTGATCATTTTGACCCCACGGGGTGAGATCTTACGTGGAGCCCCAGATCGAGGGAGATTATCAGTGGTCTTGTATGTCTTCCATTTCCTAATAATTGCTCCCACAGTTGATTTCTTCAAACCAAGCTGCTTACCTATTGCAGATTCAGTCTTCCCAGCCTGGTGCAGGTCTACAATTTTGTTTCTGGTGTCCTTTGACAGCTCTTTGGTCTTGGCCATAGTGGAGTTTGGAGTGTGACTGTTTGAGGTTGTGGACAGGTGTCTTTTATACTGATAACAAGTTCAAACAGGTGCCATTAATACAGGTAACGAGTGGAGGACAGAGGAGCCTCTTAAAGAAGAAGTTATAGGTCTGTGAGAGCCAGAAATCTTGCTTGTTTGTAGGTGACCAAATACTTATTTTCCACCATAATTAGCAAATAAATGCATTAAAAATCCTACAATGTGATTTTCTAGATTTTTTTTCTCAATTTGTCTGTCATAGTTGACGTGTACCTATGATGAGAATTACAGGCCTCTCTCATCTTTTTAAGTGGGAGAACTTGCACAATTGGTGGCTGACTAAATACTTTTTTCCCCCACTGTATATCGACATAACCTAAAATGCCGCTCAGCAAGGAAGAAGCCACTGCTCCAAAACCGCCATAAAAAAGCCAGACTACGGTTTGCAACTGCACATGGGGACAAAGATCGTACTTTTTGGAGAAATGTCCTCTGGTCTGATGAAACAAAAATAGAACTGTTTGGCCATAATGACCATCGTTATGTTTGGAGGAAAAAGGGGGAAGTTGCAAGCCGAAGAACACCATCCCAACCGTGAAGCACGGGGGTGGCAGCATCATGCTGTGGGGGTGCTTTGCTGCAGGAGGGACTGGTGCACTTCACAAAATAGATGGCATTATGAGAAAGGAAAATTATGTGGATATATTGAAGCAACATCTCAAGACATCAGTCAGGAAGTTAAAGCTTGGTCGCAAATGGGTCTTCCAAATGGACAATAACCCCAAGCATACTTCCAAAGTTGTGGCAAAATGGCTGTAGGACAACAAAGTCAAAGTATTGGAGTGGCCATCACAAAGCCCTGACCTCAATCCTATAGAAAATGTGTGGGCAGAACTGAAAAAGCGTGTGCGAGCAAGGAGGCCTACAAACCTGACTCAGTTACACCAGCTCTGTCAGGAGGAATGGGCCAAAATTCACCCAACTTATTGTGGGAAGCTTGTGGAAGGCTATCCGAAACGTTTGACCCAAGTTAAACAATTTAAAGGCAATGCTACCAAATACTAATTGAGTGTGTGTAAACTTCTGACCCACTGGGAATGTGATGTAATAAATCAAAGCTGAAATAAATCATTCTCTCTACTATTATTCTGACATTTCACATTCTTAAAATAAAGTGGTGATCCTAACTGACCTAAGACAGGGATTTTTTTTACTAGGATTAAATGTCAGGAATTGTGAAAAACTGAGTTTAAATGTATTCGTCTAAGGTGTATGTAAACTTCCGACTTCAACTGTAAGACATGGCAGTAATAGAACACAGAACACTATTTTTGTTTCATCAGACCAGAGGACATTTCTCCAAAAAGTACGATCTTTGTCCCCATGTGCAGTTGCAAACCGTAGTCTGGCTTTTTTATGGCGGTTTTGGAGCAGTGGCTTCTTCCTTGCTGAGCGGCCTTTCAGGTTATGTCGATATAGGTCTCGTTTTACTGTGGATATAGATACTTTTGTACCCTTTTCCTCCAGCATCTTCACAAGGTCCTTTGCTGTTGTTCTGGGATTAATTTGCACTTTTCGCACCAAAGTACGTTCATCTTTAGGAGACAGAACGTGTCTCCTTCCTGAGCGGTATGATGGCTGCGTGGTCCCTTGGTGTTTATACTTGCGTACTATTGTTTGTACAAATGAACATGTTTCCTTCAGGCCTAAAGCCAAGACATCATTTTCTGGAATCTTCCAAGCTGTTTAAAGGCACAGTCAACTTAGTGTATGTAAACTTCTGACCCACTGGAATTGTGATACAGTGAATTATAAGTGAAATAATCTGTCTGTAAACAATTGTTGGAAAAATTACTTGTGTCATGCACTAAGTAGATGTCCTAACTGACTTGCCAAAACTATAGTTTGTTAACAAGAAATTGGTGGAGTGGTTGAAAAACGAGTTTTAATGACTCCAACCTAAGTGTATGTAAACTTCCGACTTCAACTGTATGTGTTATGGATTTAAAAGGAGTGTTTAGACATTGTTTAATGATGTCAATTCTGCATTTCTTCAGTTTTATCTGTGAGCAACAATCAATAAACTAAAACTCAAAACCCCTGTTAAGGAGATGGAGGGACTCTCCTGTGGGTGAGGCAGCCTGGGGTGAGATAGGGAGGGGTGAGGCAGGGTGAGGCAGCCTGGGGTGAGATAGGGAGGGGTGAGGCAGGGTGAGGCAGCCTGGGGTGAGATAGGGAGGGGTGAGGCAGGGTGAGGCAGCCTGGGGTGAGATAGGGAGGGGTGAGGCAGGGTGAGGCAGCCTGGGGTGAGATAGGGAGGGGTGAGGCAGGGTGAGGCAGCCTGGGGTGAGATAGGGAGGGGTGAGGCAGGGTGAGGCAGCCTGGGGTGAGATAGGGAGGTTTGAGGCAGCCGGGGGGGGGAGGGGTAAGGCAGAGGCCTTGTGTAGAATGAGACATAGATAGACCATCATGGCCAATTCTCCTCAGCCTGGTGCTCTGAGTTTGACATGATACATCGTTTGTGTCCCAAATGGCACCCTAATCCCTATAGCGCACTCCTTTAGACCAGGGCCCGCGAAGGGTCAATAGTAGTGCACTATGTAGGGAATAGGGTGCCATTTGGGATGCTGTCATTGCCTACAGTACGTTATGTAATAGCTGGAGGAGACTGTATCATCAATGCAGCTTGATAGACCATAATAGCCATGGAGATAGCGATCCAATGGCATTTAGCGATGTGCAGTCATGTCAAATAATCCTCCAATTTAGAATATTCTGATGACGAAGAAACGACTAACGAATGATTCTCAAATGAAAAACATTTGACACTACATGACCAAAAGTATGTGGACACTTGCTGGTTCAACATCTCATTCTAAAATCATGGGCATTAATATGGAGTTGGTCCCCCCTTTGCTGCTATAACAGCCTCCACTCTTCTGGGAAGGCTTAGAGAACGCGTTTCCACTGCTCCAGAGTCCAATGGCGGCGAGCTTTACACCACTCCAGCCGACGCTTGGCATTGCGCATGGTGATCTTAGGCTTGTGTGCGGCTGCTCGGCCATGGAAACCCATTTCATGAAACTCCCAACAAACAGTTATTGTGCTGACGTTGCTTCCAGAAGCAGATTGGAACTCGGTAGTGAGTGTTGCAACCGAAGAGAGACAATTTTAACGTGCAAGGCGCTTCAGCACTCGGCGGTCCCGTTCTGTGAGCTTGTGTGGCCTACCACTTCGCGGCTGAGCCGTTGTTGCTCCTAGACGTTTCCACTTCACAATAACAGCACTTACAGTTGACCGGGGCAGCTCTAGCAGGGCAGAAATTTGACGAACTGACTTGTTGGAAAGGTGGCGTCCTATGACAGTGCCAGTTTGTCTATGGAGATTGCATGGCTGTGTGCTCGATTTTATGCACCTGTCAGCAACGGGTGTGGATGAAATAGCCGAATCTCACTAATTTGAAGGGGTGTCCACATACTGCTGTATATATAGTGTATGAACAGCAGTAAGTAACAGTGTAACGATACTGCTGTATATATAGTGTATTGCCATTTTGATGTTAAAACTCTTGTTGGGTTCAAGCCTGTATGTTTACAATAGCAGTCTCTAGACAGGGTTACATCCTGTATGTTTACAATAGCAGTCTCTAGACAGGGTTACATCCTGTATGTTTACAATAGCAGTCTCTAGACAGGGTTACACCCTGTATGTTTACAATAGCAGTCTCTAGACAGGGTTACATCCTGTATGTTTACAATAGCAGTCTCTAGACAGGGTTACAGCCTGTATGTTTACAATAGCAGTCTCTAGACAGGGTTACATCCTGTATGTTTACAATAGCAGTCTCTAGACAGGGTTACATCCTGTATGTTTACAATAGCAGTCTCTAGACAGGGTTACACCCTGTATGCTTACAATAGCAGTCTCTAGACAGGGTTACAGCCTGTATGTTTACAATAGCAGTCTCTAGACAGGGTTACAGCCTGTATGTTTACAATAGCAGTCTCTAGACAGGGTTACACCCTGTATGTTTACAATAGCAGTCTCTAGACAGGGTTACAGCCTGTATGTTTACAATAGCAGTCTCTAGACAGGGTTAAAGCCTGTATGTTTACAATAGCAGTCTCTAGACAGGGTTACACCCTGTATGTTTACAATAGCAGTCTCTAGACAGGGTTACATCCTGTATGTTTACAATAGCAGTCTCTAGACAGGGTTACAGCCTGTATGTTTACAATAGCAGTCTCTAGACAGGGTTACACCCTGTATGTTTACAATAGCAGTCTCTAGACAGGGTTACATCCTGTATGTTTACAATAGCAGTCTCTAGACAGGGTTACATCCTGTATGTTTACAATAGCAGTCTCTAGACAGGGTTACATCCTGTATGTTTACAATAGCAGTCTCTAGACAGGGTTACATCCTGTATGTTTACAATAGCAGTCTCTAGACAGGGTTACATCCTGTATGTTTACAAAAGCAGTCTCTAGACAGGGTTACAGCCTGTATGTTTACAATACCAGTCTCTAGACAGGGTTACAGCCTGTATGTTTACAATACCAGTCTCTAGACAGGGTTACATCCTGTATGTTTACAATAGCAGTCTCTAGACAGGGTTACATCCTGTCTGTTTACAATAGCAGTCTCTAGACAGGGTTACAGCCTGTATGTTTACAATAGCAGTCTCTAGACAGGGTTACACCCTGTATGTTTACAATAGCAGTCTCTAGACAGGGTTACATCCTGTATGTTTACAATAGCAGTCTCTAGACATGGTTACACCCTGTATGTTTACAATAGCAGTCTCTAGACAGGGTTACAGCCTGTATGTTTACAATAGCAGTCTCTAGACAGGGATACAGCCTGTATGTTTACAATAGCAGTCTCTAGACAGGGTTACAGCCTGTATGTTTACAATAGCAGTCTCTAGACAGGGTTACACCCTGTATGCTTACAATAGCAGTCTCTAGACAGGGTTACAGCCTGTATGTTTACAATAGCAGTCTCTAGACAGGGTTACATCCTGTATGTTTACAATAGCAGTCTCTAGACAGGATTACACCCTGTATGTTTACAATAGCAGTCTCTAGACAGGGTTACACCCTGTATGTTTACAATAGCAGTCTCTAGACAGGGTTACATCCTGTATGTTTACAATAGCAGTCTCTAGACAGGGTTACAGCCTGTATGTTTACAATAGCAGTCTCTAGACAGGGTTACATCCTGTATGTTTACAATAGCAGTCTCTAGACAGGGTTACATCCTGTATGTTTACAATAGCAGTCTCTAGACAGGGTTACACCCTGTATGCTTACAATAGCAGTCTCTAGACAGGGTTACAGCCTGTATGTTTACAATAGCAGTCTCTAGACAGGGTTACAGCCTGTATGTTTACAATAGCAGTCTCTAGACAGGGTTACACCCTGTATGTTTACAATAGCAGTCTCTAGACAGGGTTACAGCCTGTATGTTTACAATAGCAGTCTCTAGACAGGGTTACACCCTGTATGTTTACAATAGCAGTCTCTAGACAGGGTTACATCCTGTATGTTTACAATAGCAGTCTCTAGACAGGGTTACATCCTGTATGTTTACAATAGCAGTCTCTAGACAGGGTTACATCCTGTATGTTTACAATAGCAGTCTCTAGACAGGGTTACATCCTGTATGTTTACAATAGCAGTCTCTAGACAGGGTTACATCCTGTATGTTTACAATAGCAGTCTCTAGACAGGGTTACAGCCTGTATGTTTACAATACCAGTCTCTAGACAGGGTTACAGCCTGTATGTTTACAATACCAGTCTCTAGACAGGGTTACATCCTGTATGTTTACAATAGCAGTCTCTAGACAGGGTTACATCCTGTCTGTTTACAATAGCAGTCTCTAGACAGGGTTACAGCCTGTATGTTTACAATAGCAGTCTCTAGACAGGGTTACACCCTGTATATTTACAATAGCAGTCTCTAGACAGGGTTACATCCTGTATGTTTACAATAGCAGTCTCTAGACAGGGTTACAGCCTGTATGTTTACAATAGCAGTCTCTAGACAGGGTTACATCCTGTATGTTTACAATAGCAGTCTCTAGACAGGGTTACACCCTGTATGTTTACAATAGCAGTCTCTAGACAGGGTTACAGCCTGTATGTTTACAATAGCAGTCTCTAGACAGGGTTACAGCCTGTATGTTTACAATAGCAGTCTCTGGACAGGGTTACATCCTGTATGTTTACAATAGCAGTCTCTAGACAGGGTTACATCCTGTATGTTTACAATAGCAGTCTCTAGACAGGGATACAGCCTGTATGTTTACAATAGCAGTCTCTAGACAGGGTTACACCCTGTATGTTTACAATAGCAGTCTCTAGACAGGGTTACATCCTGTATGTTTACAATAGCAGTCTCTAGACAGGGTTACACCCTGTATGTTTACAATAGCAGTCTCTAGACAGGGTTACATCCTGTATGTTTACAATAGCAGTCTCTAGACAGGGTTACAGCCTGTATGTTTACAATAGCAGTCTCTGGACAGGGTTACATCCTGTATGTTTACAATAGCAGTCTCTAGACAGGGTTACAGCCTGTATGTTTACAATAGCAGTCTCTAGACAGGGTTACATCCTGTATGTTTACAATAGCAGTCTCTAGACAGGGTTACATCCTGTATGTTTACAATAGCAGTCTCTAGACAGGGTTACAGCCTGTATGTTTACAATAGCAGTCTCTAGACAGGGTTACACCCTGTATGTTTACAATAGCAGTCTCTAGACAGGGTTACATCCTGTATGTTTACAATAGCAGTCTCTAGACATGGTTACACCCTGTAGGTTTACAATAGCAGTCTCTAGAAAGGGTTACAGCCTGTATGTTTACAATAGCAGTCTCTAGACAGGGATACAGCCTGTATGTTTACAATAGCAGTCTCTAGACAGGGTTACAGCCTGTATGTTTACAATAGCAGTCTCTAGACAGGGTTACACCCTGTATGCTTACAATAGCAGTCTCTAGACAGGGTTACAGCCTGTATGTTTACAATAGCAGTCTCTAGACAGGGTTACATCCTGTATGTTTACAATAGCAGTCTCTAGACAGGGTTACACCCTGTATGTTTACAATAGCAGTCTCTAGACAGGGTTACAGCCTGTATGTTTACAATAGCAGTCTCTAGACAGGGTTAAAGCCTGTATGTTTACAATAGCAGTCTCTAGACAGGGTTACACCCTGTATGTTTACAATAGCAGTCTCTAGACAGGGTTACATCCTGTATGTTTACAATAGCAGTCTCTAGACAGGGTTACAGCCTGTATGTTTACAATAGCAGTCTCTAGACAGGGTTACAGCCTGTATGTTTACAATAGCAGTCTCTAGACAGGGTTACAGCCTGTATGTTTACAATGGCTGTCTCTAGACAGGGTTACACCCTGTATGTTTACAATAGCAGTCTCTAGACAGGGTTACACCCTGTATGTTTACAATAGCAGTCTCTAGACAGGGTTACATCCTGTATGTTTACAATAGCAGTCTCTAGACAGGGTTACACCCTGTATGTTTACAATAGCAGTCTCTAGACAGGGATACATCCTGTATGTTTACAATAGCAGTCTCTAGACAGGGTTACATCCTGTATGTTTACAATAGCAGTCTCTAGACAGGGTTACATCCTGTATGTTTACAATAGCAGTCTCTAGACAGGGTTACATCCTGTATGTTTACAATAGCAGTCTCTAGACAGGGTTACATCCCGTATGTTTACAATAGCAGTCTCTAGACAGGGTTACATCCTGTATGTTTACAATAGCAGTCTCTAGACAGGGTTACATCCTGTATGTTTACAATAGCAGTCTCTAGACAGGGATACAGCCTGTATGTTTACAATAGCAGTCTCTAGACAGGGTTACACCCTGTATGTTTACAATAGCAGTCTCTAGACAGGGTTACATCCTGTATGTTTACAATAGCAGTCTCTAGACAGGGTTACATCCTGTATGTTTACAATAGCAGTCTCTAGACAGGGTTACATCCTGTATGTTTACAATAGCAGTCTCTAGACAGGGTTACACCCTGTATGTTTACAATAGCAGTCTCTAGACAGGGTTACACCCTGTATGTTTACAATAGCAGTCTCTAGACAGGGTTACATCCTGTATGTTTACAATAGCAGTCTCTAGACAGGGTTACATCCTGTATGTTTACAATAGCAGTCTCTAGACAGGGTTACATCCTGTATGTTTACAATAGCAGTCTCTAGACAGGGTTACACCCTGTATGTTTACAATAGCAGTCTCTAGACAGGGTTACAGCCTGTATGTTTACAATAGCAGTCTCTAGACAGGGTTACATCCTGTATGTTTACAATAGCAGTCTCTAGACAGGGTTACAGCCTGTATGTTTACAATAGCAGTCTCTAGACAGGGTTACAGCCTGTATGTTTACAATAGCAGTCTCTAGACAGGGTTACATCCTGTATGTTTACAATAGCAGTCTCTAGACAGGGTTACAGCCTGTATGTTTACAATACCAGTCTCTAGACAGGGTTACAGCCTGTATGTTTACAATACCAGTCTCTAGACAGGGTTACATCCTGTATGTTTACAATAGCAGTCTCTAGACAGGGTTACATCCTGTCTGTTTACAATAGCAGTCTCTAGACAGGGTTACAGCCTGTATGTTTACAATAGCAGTCTCTAGACAGGGTTACACCCTGTATGTTTACAATAGCAGTCTCTAGACAGGGTTACATCCTGTATGTTTACAATAGCAGTCTCTAGACAGG
This sequence comes from Coregonus lavaretus, assembly GCF_964263955.1. Classification (NCBI taxonomy): domain Eukaryota; kingdom Metazoa; phylum Chordata; class Actinopteri; order Salmoniformes; family Salmonidae; genus Coregonus; species Coregonus lavaretus. Next base: position 66,144 of record NW_028156376.1, read on the forward strand.
GTTACAGCCTGTATGTTTACAATAGCAGTCTCTAGACTAGCATGTCCCCATATCTGCTCTGCGCCTGGTCTTGATAGCTTTAAGTGAGTGGCACACATGATGGGGTGTCCTGGATGTCCCTCTCCCCCTCTCCTCCTCCCCCCGCATCTCCTCTTCTCCTCTCCCCCTCTCCCTCCCCTCTCCCCCTCTCCTCCCCTCTCCCCAACCCCCTCTCCTCTCCTCCTCTCCTCTCCCCCTCTCCCCCTCCTCCTCTCCCCCTCTCCTCTCCTCTCCTCTCCCTCTCCTCCTCTCCTCTCCTCTCCCCCTCCTCTCCCCCTCTCCTCTCCCTCTCCCCCTCTCCTCTTCTCCCCCTTTCCTCTCCATCTCCCCCTCTCCTCTCCTCTCCTCTCCTCTCCCCCTCCTCTTCTCCCTCTCCTCCTCTCCTCTCCTCTCCTCTCTTCTCCCCCTCTCCTCTCCCCCTCCTCCTCTCCTCTCCCCCTCCTCCTCTCCTCTCCTCCTCCTCCTCTATCCCCTCTCCATTCCATTCTACATCCAGTCACCACCAGCCCCTCTATTTCTGGAGCAAACAGAACCACACACAGAGGCCCCATCACACTACCTGGGGAGGTGAGCAACATGACTAACCTTAACACTGCTCCCTCTGTCTGTCTGTCTGTGTGTGTGTGTTTGTGTACGTGTGTGTGTGTGTGCATGCACGTGTGCGTTATGTGATGGGGCCTGCTCTACTAACCACTGAGTCAGGGAGTAACAGTCAGCTAGATGCCCTACAGCCCTGTGAGTCCAACAGTTCACTTCAGACAACAACAACATACACTCTTAAGCTGATGATATGCTAGCAAGATTGTGAGGCATTTTGCAGAGCAATGTTGCAAGCAATGGTTGCCGCAACTTTCTCCTATTGAAAATAGGAAACCTTTTAATATCTGGGGAATTTTGATCGGCAGCTCCACCTATTCTGCAATATTGCCTCAAAGAATTGCTAGTGTATCATCAGCTTTAGCATCCTGTTACTGTACAGTACTATAGTGAAAGGCTACCGTACAGTACTATAGTGAAAGGCTACCTACAGTACTATAGTGAAAGGCTACCGTAGAGTACTATAGTGAAAGGCTAACTACAGTACTATAGTGAAAGGCTACCTACAGTACTATAGTGAAAGGCTACCTACAGTACTATAGTGAAAGGCTACCTACCGTACTATAGTGAAAGGCTACCTACAGTACTATAGTGAAAGGCTACCTACAGTACTATAGTGAAAGGCTACCGTACAGTACTATAGTGAAAGGCTACCTACAGTACTATAGTGAAAGGCTACCGTACAGTACTATAGTGAAAGGCTACCTACAGTACTATAGTGAAAGGCTACCTACAGTACTATAGTGAAAGGCTACCGTACAGTACTATAGTGAAAGGCTACCTACAGTACTATAGTGAAAGGCTACCGTACAGTACTATAGTGAAAGGCTACCTACAGTACTATAGTGAAAGGCTACCGTACAGTACTATAGTGAAAGGCTACCTACAGTACTATGGTGAAAGGCTACCTACAGTACTGTAGTGAAAGGCTACCTACAGTACAATAGTGAAAGGCTACCGTACAGTACTATGGTGAAATGCTACCGTACAGTACTATGGTGAAAGGCTACCTACAGTACTATAGTGAAAGGCTACCTACAGTACTATAGTGAAAGGCTACCTACAGTACTATAGTGAAAGGCTACCGTACAGTACTATAGTGAAAGGCTACCTACAGTACTATAGTGAAAGGCTACCTACAGTACTATAGTGAAAGGCTACCCTACAGTACTATAGTGAAAGGCTACCTACAGTACTATAGTGAAAGGCTACCTACAGTACTATAGTGAAAGGCTACCTACAGTACTATAGTGAAAGGCTACCTACAGTACTATAGTGAAAGGCTACCTACAGTACTATAGTGAAAGGCTACCATACAGTACTATAGTGAAAGGCTACCGTACAGTACTATAGTGAAAGGCTACCTACAGTACTATAGTGAAAGGCTACCTACAGTACTATAGTGAAAGGCTACCGTACAGTACTATAGTGAAAGGCTACCTACAGTACTATAGTGAAAGGCTACCTACAGTACTATAGTGAAAGGCTACCTACAGTACTATAGTGAAAGGCTACCTACAGTACTATAGTGAAAGGCTACCTACAGTACTATAGTGAAAGGCTACCGTACAGTACTATAGTGAAATGATACCTACAGTACTATAGTGAAAGGCTACCTACAGTACTATAGTGAAAGGCTACCGTACAGTACTATAGTGAAATGATACCTACAGTACTATAGTGAAAGGCTACCTACAGTACTATAGTGAAAGGCTACCTTACAGTACTATAGTGAAAGGCTACCGTACAGTACTATAGTGAAATGATACCTACAGTACTATAGTGAAAGGCTACCTACAGTACTATAGTGAAAGGCTACCTTACAGTACTATAGTGAAAGGCTACCGTACAGTACTATAGTGAAAGGCTACCTACAGTACTATAGTGAAAGGCTACCTTACAGTACTATAGTGAAAGGCTACCGTACAGTACTATAGTGAAAGGCTACCTACAGTACTATAGTGAAAGGCTACCTTACAGTACTATAGTGAAAGGCTACCTACAGTACTATAGTGAAAGGCTACCTACAGTACTATAGTGAAAGGCTACCTACAGTACTATAGTGAAAGGCTACCTACAGTACTATAGTGAAAGGCTACCTACAGTACTATAGTGAAAGGCTACCTACAGTACTATAGTGAAAGGCTACCTACAGTACTATAGTGAAAGGCTACCTACAGTACTATAGTGAAAGGCTACCTACAGTACTATAGTGAAAGGCTACCTACAGTACTATAGTGAAAGGCTACCTACAGTACTATAGTGAAATGCTACCTACAGTACTATAGTGAAAGGCTACCTACAATACTATAGTGAAAGGCTACCTACAGTACTATAGTGAAAGGCTACCTACAGTACTATAGTGAAAGGCTACCTACAGTACTATAGTGAAAGGCTACCTACAGTACTATAGTGAAAGGTTACCTACAATACTATAGTGAAAGGCTACCTACAGTACTATAGTGAAAGGCTACCTACAGTACTATAGTGAAATGCTACCTACAGTACTATAGTGAAAGGCTACCTACAGTACTATAGTGAAAGGCTACCTACAGTACTATAGTGAAAGGCTACCTACAGTACTATAGTGAAAGGCTACCTACAATACTATAGTGAAAGGCTACCTACAATACTATAGTGAAAGGCTACCTACAGTACTATAGTGAAATGCTACCTACAGTACTATAGTGAAAGGCTACCTACAGTACTATAGTGAAAGGCTACCGTACAGTACTATAGTGAAAGGCTACCTACAGTACTATAGTGAAAGGCTACCTACAGTACTATAGTGAAAGGCTACCTACAGTACTATAGTGAAAGGCTACCGTACAGTACTATAGTGAAAGGCTACCTACAGTACTATAGTGAAAGGCTACCCACAGGACTATAGTGAAAGGCTACCTACAGTACTATAGTGAAAGGCTACCTACAGGACTATAGTGAAAGGCTACCTACAGGACTATAGTGAAAGGCTACCGTACAGTACTATAGTGAAAGGCTACCTACAGTACTATAGTGAAAGGCTACCTACAGGACTATAGTGAAAGGCTACCTACAGGACTATAGTGAAAGGCTACCTACAGTATTATAGTGAAAGGCTACCTACAGGACTATAGTGAAAGGCTACCTACAGTACTATAGTGAAAGGCTACCTACAGTACTATAGTGAAAGGCTACCTACAGTACTATAGTGAAAGGCTACCTACAGTATCAATTTCAATCAATTTTATTTTATATAGCCCTTCTTACATCAGCTAATATCTCGAAGTGCTGTACAGAAACCCAGCCTAAAACCCCAAACAGCTAGTAATGCAGGTGTAGAAGCACGGTGGCTAGGAAAAACTCCCTAGAAAGGCAAAACCTAGGAAGAAACCTAGAGAGGAACCAGGCTATGAGGGGTGGCCAGTCCTCTTCTGGCTGTGCCGGGTGGAGATTATAACAGAACCATGCCAAGATGTTCAAAAATGTTCATAAGTGACAAGCATGGTCAAATAATAATCAGGAATAAATCTCAGTTGGCTTTTCATAGCCGATCATTAAGAGTTGAAAACAGCAGGTCTGGGACAGGTAGGGGTTCCATAACCGCAGGCAGAACAGTTGAAACTGGAATAGCAGCAAGGCCAGGCGGACTGGGGACAGCAAGGAGTCACCACGGCCGGTAGTCCCGACGTATGGTCCTAGGGCTCAGGTCTCTCAGTTGGCTTTTCATAGCCGATCATTAAGAGTTGAAAACAGCAGGTCTGGGACAGGTAGGGGTTCCATAACCGCAGGAAGAACAGTTGAAACTGGAATAGCAGCAAGGCCAGGCGGACTGGGGACAGCAAGGAGTCACCACGGCCGGTAGTCCCGACGTATGGTCCTAGGGCTCAGGTCTCTCAGTTGGCTTTTCATAGCCGATCATTAAGAGTTGAAAACAGCAGGTCTGGGACAGGTAGGGGTTTCGTAGCTGCAGGCAGAACAGTTGAAACTGGAATAGCAGCAAGGCCAGGCGGACTGGGGACAGCAAGGTGTCATCATGCCCGGTAGTCCTGACGTATGGTCCTAGGGCTCAGGTTCTCAGAGAGAAAGAGAGAACGAGAGAATTAGAGAGAGCATACTTAAATTCACACAGGACACTGGATAAGACAGGAGAAGTACTCCAGGTATAACCAACTAACCCCAGCCCCCCGACACATAAACTACTGCAGCATAAATACTGGAGGCTGAGACAGGAGCGGTCCGGAGACACTGTGGCCCCATCCGAAGAAACCCCCGGACAGGGCCAAACAGGAAGGATATAACCCCACCCACTCCGCCAAAGCACAGCCCCCGCACCACTAGAGGGATATCCCCAACCACCAACTTACAATCCTGAGACAAGGCCGAGTATAGCCCACAGAGGTCTCCACCACAGCACAAACCAAGGGGGGGGGGCGCCAACCCAGACAGGAAGATCACGTCAGTAACTCAACCCACTCAAGTGACGCACCCCTCCCAGGGACGGCATGAAAGAGCACCAGCAAGCCAGTGACTCAGCCCCTGCAACAGGGTTAGAGGCAGAGAACCCCAGTGGAGAGGGGAACCGGCCTGGCAGAGACAGCAAGGGCTGTTCGTTGCTCCAGCCTTTCCGTTCACCTTCACACTCCTGGGCCAGACTACACTCAATCATATGACCTACTGAAGAGATAAGTCTTCAGTAAAGACTTAAAGGTTGAGACCGAGTCTGCGTCTCTCACATGGGTAGGCAGACTGTTCCATAAAAATGGAGATCTATAGGAGAAAGCCCTGCCTCCCGCTGTTTGCTTAGAAATTCTAGGGACAATTAGGAGGCCTGCGTCTTGTGACCGTAGCGTACGTATTGGTATGTACGGCAGGACCAACTCGGAAAGATAGGTAGGAGCAAGCCCATGTAACGCTTTATAGGTTAACAGTAAAACCTTGAAATCAGCCCTTGCCTTAACAGGAAGCCAGTGTAGGGAAGCTAGCACTGGAGTAATATGATCAAATTTCTTGGTTCTAGTCAGGATTCTAGCAGCCGTATTTAGCACTAACTGAAGTTTATTTAGTGCTTTATCCGGGTAGCCGGAAAATAGAGCATTGCAGTAGTCTAACCTAGAAGTAACAAATGCATGGATTAATTTTTCTGCATCATTTTTGGACAAGAAAATTTCTGATTTTTGCAATGTTACGTAGATGGAAAAAAGCTGTCCTTGAAACAGTCTTGATATGTTCGTCAAAAGAGAGATCAGGGTCAAGAGTAACGCCTAGGTCCTTCACAGTTTTATTTGAGACGACTTTACAACCATCAAGATTAATTGTCAGATTTAACAGAAGATCTCTTTGTTTCTTGGGACCTAGAACAAGCATCTCTGTTTTGTCCGAGTTTAAAAGTAAAAAGTTTTCAGCCATCCACTTCCTTATGTCTGAAACACAGGCTTCTAGCGAGGGCAATTTTGGGGCTTCACCATGCTTCATTGAAATGTACAGCTGTGTGTCATCCGCATAGCAGTGAAAGTTAACATTATGTTTTCGAATAACATCCCCAAGAGGTAAAATATATAGTGAAAACAATAGTGGTCCTAAAACGGAACCTTGAGGAACACCGAAATGTACAGTTGATTTGTCGGAGGACAGACCATTCACAGAGACAAACTGATATCTTTCCGACAGGTAGGATCTAAACCAGGCCAGAACTTGTCCGTGTAGACCAATTTGGGTTTCCAGTCTCTCCAAAAGAATGTGGTGATCGATGGTGTCAAAGGCAGCACTAAGGTCTAGTAGCACGAGGACAGATGCAGAGCCTCGGTCTGACGCCATTAAAAGGTCATTTACCACCTTCACAAGTGCAGTCTCAGTGCTATGATGGGGTCTAAAACCAGACTGAAGCATTTCGTATACATTGTTTGTCTTCAGAAAGGCAGTGAGTTGCTGCGCAACAGCTTTTTCTAAAATTTTTGAGAGGAATGGAAGATTCGATATAGGCCGATAGTTTTTTATATTTTCCGGGTCAAGGTTTGGCTTTTTCAAGAGAGGCTTTATCACTGCCACTTTTAGTGAGTTTGGTACACATCCGGTGGATAGAGAGCTGTTTATTATGTTCAACATAGGAGGGCCAAGCACAGGAAGCAGCTCCTTCAGCAGTTTAGTAGGAATAGGATCCAGTATGCAGCTTGAAGGTTTAGAGGCCATGATTATTTTCATCATTGTGTCAAGAGATATAGTACTAAAACACTTAAGTGTTTCTCCCGATCCCAGGCCCTCGCAGAGCTGTGCAGATCCAGGACAGCTAAGCCCTGGAGGAATACGCAGATTCAAAGAGGAGTCCGTAATTTGCTTTCTAATGGTCATGATCTTTTCCTCAAAGAAGTTCATGAATTTATCACTGCTGAAGTGAAAGCCATCCTCTCTTGGGGAATGCTGCTTTTTAGTTAGCTTTGCAACAGTATCAAAAAGAAATTTTGGATTGTTCTTATTTTCCTCGATTAAGTTGGAAAAGTAGGATGATCGAGCAGCAGTGAGGGCTCTTCGGTACTGCACGGTACTGTCTTTCCAAGCTAGTCGGAAGACTTCCAGTTTGGTGTGGCGCCATTTCCGTTCCAATTTCCTGGAAGCTTGCTTCAAAGCTCGGGTATTTTCTGTATACCAGGGAGCTAGTTTCTTATGACAAATGTTTTTCGTTTTTAGGGGTGCAACTGCATCTAGGGTATTGCGCAAGGTTAAATTGAGTTCCTCAGTTAAGTGGTTAACTGATTTTTGTCCTCTGACGTCCTTGGGTAGGCAGAAGGAGTCTGGAAGGGCATCAATGAATTTTTGTGTTGTCTGAGAATTTATAGCACGACTTTTGATGCTCCTTGGTTGGGGTCTGAGCAGATTATTTGTTGCGATTGCAAACGTAATAAAATGGTGGTCCGATAGTCCAGGATTTTGTGGAAAAACATTAAGATCTACAACATTTATTCCATGGGACAAAACTAGGTCCAGAGTATGACTGTGGCAGTGAGTAGGTCCAGAGACATGTTGGACAAAACCCACTGAGTCGATAATGGCTCCGAAAGACTTTTGGAGTGGGCCTGTGGACTTCTCCATGTGAATATTAAAATCACCAAAAATTAGAATATGATCTGCTATGACTACAAGGTCTGATAGGAATTCAGGAAACTCAGAGAGGAACGCTGTATATGGCCCAGGAGGCCTGTAAACAGTAGCTATAAAAAGTGATTGAGTAGGCTGCATAGATTTCATGACTAGAAGCTCAAAAGATGAAAACGCCATTTTTTTTTTTGTAAATTGAAATTTGCTATCGTAAATGTTAGCAACACCTCCGCCTTTGCGGGATGCACGGGGAATATGGTCACTAGTGTAACCAGGAGGTGAGGCCTCATTTAACACAGCAAATTCATCAGGCTTAAGCCATGTTTCAGTCAGGCCAATCACATCAAGATTATGATCAGTGATTAGTTCATTGACTATGACTGCCTTTGAAGTGAGGGATCTAACATTAAGTAACCCTATTTTGAGATGTGAGGTATCACGATCTCTTTCAATAATGGCAGGAATGGAGGAGGTCTTTATCCTAATAAGATTGCTAGGGTGAACACCGCCATGTTTAGTTTTGCCCAACCTAGATCGAGGCACAGACACAGTCTCAATGGGTATGGCTGAGCTGACTACACTGACTGTGCTATTGGCAGACTCCACTAAGCTGGCAGGTTGGCTAACAGCCTGCTGCCTGGCCTGCACCCTATTTCACTGTGGGGCTAGAGGAGTTAGAGCCCTATCTATGTTGGTAGATAAGAGGAGAGCACCCCTCCAGCTAGGATGGAGTCCGTCACTCCTCAGCAGGTCAGGCTTGGTCCTGTTTGTGGGTGAGTCCCAGAAAGAGGGCCAATTATCCACAAATGTTATCTTTTGGGAGGGGCAGAAAACAGTTTTCAACCAGCGATTAAGTGCTGAGACTCTGCTGTAGAGCTCGTCACTTCCCCTAACTGGGAGGGGGCCAGAGACAATTACTCGATGCCGACACATCTTTCTAGCTGATTTACACGCTGAAGCTATGTTGCACTTGGTGACCTCTGACTGTTTCATCCTAACATCGTTGGTGCCGACGTGTACTATAGTGAAAGGCTACCTACAGTACTATAGTGAAAGGCTACCTACAGTACTATAGTGAAAGGCTACCTACAGTACTATAGTGAAAGGCTACCTACAGTACTATAGTGAAAGGCTACCTACAGGACTATAGTGAAAGGCTACCTACAGGACTATAGTGAAAGGCTACCTACAGTACTATAGTGAAAGGCTACCTACAGTACTATAGTGAAAGGCTACCGTACAGTACTATAGTGAAAGGCTACCTACAGTACTATAGTGAAAGGCTACCTACAGTACTATGGTGAAATGCTACCGTACAGTACTATAGTGAAAGGCTACCTACAGGACTATAGTGAAAGGCTACCGTACAGTACTATAGTGAAAGGCTACCGTAAACTGTATACAAAACTGTATAGCAAAACAACAAAACATATTTACGTAAAAGCCTTACAGTGTTTAAAATAGATGCTTTGGTGTTCGAACTGTAGACATGACATCACTACATCGGGACCAGGGTGCTGGTGGGGCGTACTGGTGCTATGGGAGCGTTGGCTCATGAAATGTGTTGTCAGGTTAAATGACAGGCTGGCATCAGACTCCTCCCACTTCTCCTCCTATTCTCATCAGCATAGCAGGTATTTATATAGTAGTGGTTATAATGTTACCTCATCAGCATAGCAGGTATTTATATAGTAGTGCTTATAATGTTACCTCATCAGCATAGCAGGTATTTATATAGTGGTGGTTATAATGTTACCTCATCAGCATAGCAGGTATTTATATAGTGGTGGTTATAATGTTACCTCATCAGCATAGCAGGTATTTATATAGTGGTGGTTATAATGTTACCTCATCAGCATAGCAGGTATTTATATAGTGGTGGTTATAATGTTACCTCATCAGCATAGCAGGTATTTATATAGTGGTGGTTATAATGTTACCTCATCAGCATAGCAGGTATTTATATAGTGGTGGTTATAATGTTACCTCATCAGCATAGCAGGTATTTATATAGTGGTGGTTATAATGTTACCTCATCAGCATAGCAGGTATTTATATAGTAGTGGTTATAATGTTACCTCATCAGCATAGCAGGTATTTATATAGTAGTGGTTATAATGTTACCTCATCAGCATAGCAGGTATTTATATAGTAGTGGTTATAATGTTACCTCATCAGCATAGCAGGTATTTATATAGTGGTGGTTATAATGTTACCTCATCAGCATAGCAGGTATTTATATAGTGGTGGTTATAATGTTACCTCATCAGCATAGCAGGTATTTATATAGTAATGGTTATAATGTTACCTCATCAGCATAGCAGGTATTTATATAGTGGTGGTTATAATGTTACCTCATCAGCATAGCAGGTATTTATATAGTGGTGGTTATAATGTTACCTCATCAGCATAGCAGGTATTTATATAGTGGTGGTTATAATGTTACCTCATCAGCATAGCAGGTATTTATATAGTAGTGGTTATAATGTTACCTCATCAGCATAGCAGGTATTTATATAGTAGTGGTTATAATGTTACCTCATCAGCATAGCAGGTATTGATATAGTAATGGTTATGACTGTGATATGTGGTTGTCCCACCTAGCTATTTTAAGATGAATGCACTAACTGCGTCTGCTAAATGACTAAAACGTAAATGTTGTTACAGATGTTGCGCACAACATTAAAAATATAATAAAACATTAAAATGTTTTTTTATCAAAAACATCCTTTGTATGATTTTAGGATGTTATGATCCTAATGTTAGATAAAACCCTAACTAGAATTTAATGGGAATCTTATCTAATGTTCTGGGAATGTTCCGGGTTTGCTGGGGATTCTTCCACTGTCATTAAACAAGCTAATTTGCCGCTCAGCCACCACTCTACTCTACTCTGCTCTCAACGTTCTCAGCTGTTGTTAGTGGTTACCTGTTGTTATGGTTACCGTTTCCCTCTGTGACTTGAAACTAGACCTGAAGCCCCAAACGGAGAGACAGCAGGCAGAGAGAGAGAGACGCACACAGATGTGTGCACACCCACAGAGAGAGACACACAGAGAGAGTCAGAGACACACAGAGAGACAGAGAGACACAGAGAGACGGAGACACACAGAGAGAGACAGAGACACACAGAGAGAGACAGAGACACACAGAGAGAGACAGACACACAGAGAGAGACAGAGACGCACAGAGAGAGACAGAGACGCACAGAGAGAGACAGAGACGCACAGAGAGAGACAGAGATGCACAGAGAGAGACAGAGATGCACAGAGAGCGACAGAGACGCACAGAGAGCGACAGAGACGCACAGAGAGCGACAGAGACGCACAGAGAGCGACAGAGACGCACAGAGAGCGACAGAGACGCACAGAGAGCGACAGAGACGCACAGAGAGCGACAGAGACGCACAGAGAGCGACAGAGACGCACAGAGAGCGACAGAGACGCACAGAGAGCGACAGAGACGCAGAGAGAGCGACAGAGACGCAGAGAGAGCGACAGAGACGCACAGAGAGAGACAGAGACACACAGAGAGAGACAGAGACACAGAGAGAGAGAGAGAGAAACAGAGAAAGAGACAGAGACACAGAGAGAGTCAGAGACACACAGAGAGAGACAGAGACACACAGAGATAGAGAGAGACACACAGAGAGAGACATAGACACAGAGAGAGAGACAGAGACACACAGAGAGAGACAGAGACACAGAAAGAGAGAGAGAAACAGAGAAAGAGACAGAGACACACTGAGAGAGACAGAGACACACTGAGAGAGACAGAGACACACAGAGAGAGTCAGAGACACAGAGAGAGTCAGAGACACAGAGAGAGACAGAGACACACAGATAGAGACAGAGACACACAGAGAGCGACAGAGACACACAGAGAGACAGAGACACACAGAGAGAGACAGAGACACACAGAGAGAGACAGAGACACACAGAGAGACACAGAGAGAGACAGACACACACAGAGAGAGACAGAGACACACAGAGAGAGACAGAGACACACAGAGAGAGACAGAGACACACTGAGAGAGACAGAGACACAGAGAGAGACAGAGACACAGAGAGAGACAGAGACACACAGAGAGAGACAGAGACACACAGAGAGAGACAGAGACACACAGAGAGAGACAGACACACACAGAGAGAGACAGAGACACACAGAGAGAGACAGAGACACACAGAGAGAGACAGAGACACACAGAGAGAGACAGAGACACAGAGAGAGAGACAGAGACACAGAGAGAGAGACAGAGACACAGAGAGAGAGACAGAGACACACAGAGAGACAGAGACACACAGAGAGAGACAGAGACACACAGAGAGAGACAGAGACACACAGAGAGAGACAGAGACACACAGAGAGAGACAGAGACACAGAGAGAGAGAGCATAATCCAGCCCTTTTCTGCCTTTTCATCTCTACCAGTTTAATAATCACCAATTAATGAGAACAGAACTACAGCTCTGAACCAAACCCTTCTGACATATCTTAATAACCAGCTGCTGCTGCTGATCAACAGGTAATTACAGACACTAAACACTTTCTCTAGTATTGTTTTAAAGAAAGACTACCAAGTATAGTATTGTATGTGGGAATAGGGAACAAGAAGTCCTGAAAATGAGCAGATCTATTGTTATTGAAGGAGGATAGTACAGTTGATATTGAAGGAGGGATAGTACAGTTGTATTGATATTGAAGGAGGATAGTACAGTTGTATTGATATTGAAGGAGGATAGTACAGTTGTTTTGATATTGAAGGAGGATAGTACAGTTGTATTGATATTGAAGGAGGGATAGTACAGTTGTTTTGATATTGAAGGAGGGAGAGCACAGTTGTATTGTTATTGAAGGAGGATAGTACAGTTGTATTGATATTGAAGGAGGATAGCACAGTTGTATTGTTATTGAAGGAGGATAGTACAGTTGTATTGATATTGAAGGAGGATAGCACAGTTGTATTGTTATTGAAGGAGGATAGTACAGTTGTATTGATATTGAAGGAGGGATAGTACAGTTGTATTGATATTGAAGGAGGATAGCACAGTTGTATTGTTATTGAAGGAGGATAGTACAGTTGTATTGATATTGAAGGAGGGATAGTACAGTTGTATTGATATTGAAGGAGGATAGTACAGTTGATATTGAAGGAGGGATAGTACAGTTGTATTGATATTGAAGGAGGATAGTACTGTTGATATTGAAGGAGGAGAGTACAGTTGTATTGATATTGAAGGAGGATAGTACAGTTGTATAGATATTGAAGGAGGATAGTACAGTTGTATTGATATTGAAGGAGGATAGTACAGTTGTATTGATATTGAAGGAGGATAGTACAGTTGATATTGAAGGAGGGATAGTACAGTTGTATTGATATTGAAGGAGGATAGTACAGTTGATATTGAAGGAGGGATAGTACAGTTGTATTGATATTGAAGGAGGATAGTACAGTTGATATTGAAGGAGGATAGTACAGTTGTATTGATATTGAAGGAGGATAGTACAGTTGTATTGATATTGAAGGAGGATAGTACAGTTGTATTGATATTGAAGGAGGGATAGTACAGTTGTATTGATATTGAAGGAGGGATAGTACAGTTGTATTGATATTGAAGGAGGATAGTACAGTTGATATTGATATTGAAGGAGGATAGTACAGTTGTATTGATATTGAAGGAGGGATAGTACAGTTGTATTGATATTGAAGGAGGATAGTACAGTTGTATTGATATTGAAGGAGGATAGTACAGTTGATATTGATATTGAAGGAGGATAGTACAGTTGTATTGATATTGAAGGAGGATAGTACAGTTGATATTGATATTGAAGGAGGATAGTACAGTTGTATTGATATTGAAGGAGGATAGTACAGTTGTATTGATTTTGAAGGAGGATAGTACAGTTGTATTGATTTTGAAGGAGGATAGTACAGTTGTATTGATATTGAAGGGGGGATAGTACAGTTGTATTGATATTGAAGGAGGATAGTACAGTTGTATTGATATTGAAGGAGGGATAGTACAGTTGTTATTGAAGGAGGATAGTACAGTTGTATTGATATTGAAGGAGGATAGTACAGTTGTATTGATATTGAAGGAGGATAGTACAGTTGTATTGATATTGAAGGAGGATAGTACAGTTGTATTGATATTGAAGGAGGGATAGTACAGTTGTATTGATATTGAAGGAGGATAGTACAGTTGTATTGATATTGAAGGAGGGATAGTACAGTTGTATTGATATTGAAGGAGGGATAGTACAGTTGTATTGATATTGAAGGAGGATAGTACAGTTGTATTGATATTGAAGGAGGATAGTACAGTTGTATTGATATTGAAGGAGGATAGTACAGTTGTATTGATATTGAAGGAGGATAGTACAGTTGATATTGAAGGAGGATAGTATAGTTGTATTGATATTGAAGGAGGGATAGTACAGTTGTATTGATATTGAAGGAGGATAGTACAGTTGTATTGATATTGAAGGAGGATAGTACAGTTGATATTGAAGGAGGATAGTATAGTTGTATTGATATTGAAGGAGGGATAGTACAGTTGATATTGAAGGAGGATAGTACAGTTGTATTGATATTGAAGGAGGGATAGTACAGTTGTATTGATATTGAAGGAGGATAGTACAGTTGATATTGAAGGAGGATAGTACAGTTGTATTGTTATTGAAGGAGGGATAGTACAGTTGTATTGATATTGAAGGAGGATAGTACAGTTGTATTGATATTGAAGGAGGGATAGTACAGTTGTATTGATATTGAAGGAGGATAGTACAGTTGATATTGATATTGAAGGAGGATAGTACAGTTGTATTGATATTGAAGGAGGGATAGTACAGTTGTATTGATATTGAAGGAGGATAGTACAGTTGTATTGATATTGAAGGAGGATAGTACAGTTGATATTGATATTGAAGGAGGATAGTACAGTTGTATTGATATTGAAGGAGGATAGTACAGTTGATATTGATATTGAAGGAGGATAGTACAGTTGTATTGATATTGAAGGAGGATAGTACAGTTGTATTGATTTTGAAGGAGGATAGTACAGTTGTATTGATTTTGAAGGAGGATAGTACAGTTGTATTGATATTGAAGGGGGGATAGTACAGTTGTATTGATATTGAAGGAGGATAGTACAGTTGTATTGATATTGAAGGAGGGATAGTACAGTTGTTATTGAAGGAGGATAGTACAGTTGTATTGATATTGAAGGAGGATAGTACAGTTGTATTGATATTGAAGGAGGATAGTACAGTTGTATTGATATTGAAGGAGGATAGTACAGTTGTATTGATATTGAAGGAGGGATAGTACAGTTGTATTGATATTGAAGGAGGATAGTACAGTTGTATTGATATTGAAGGAGGGATAGTACAGTTGTATTGATATTGAAGGAGGGATAGTACAGTTGTATTGATATTGAAGGAGGATAGTACAGTTGTATTGATATTGAAGGAGGATAGTACAGTTGTATTGATATTGAAGGAGGATAGTACAGTTGTATTGATATTGAAGGAGGATAGTACAGTTGATATTGAAGGAGGATAGTATAGTTGTATTGATATTGAAGGAGGGATAGTACAGTTGTATTGATATTGAAGGAGGATAGTACAGTTGTATTGATATTGAAGGAGGATAGTACAGTTGATATTGAAGGAGGATAGTATAGTTGTATTGATATTGAAGGAGGGATAGTACAGTTGATATTGAAGGAGGATAGTACAGTTGTATTGATATTGAAGGAGGGATAGTACAGTTGTATTGATATTGAAGGAGGATAGTACAGTTGATATTGAAGGAGGATAGTACAGTTGTATTGTTATTGAAGGAGGGATAGTACAGTTGTATTGATATTGAAGGAGGATAGTACAGTTGTATTGATATTGAAGGAGGATAGTACAGTTGTATTGATATTGAAGGAGGATAGTATAGTTGTATTGATATTGAAGGAGGATAGTACAGTTGTATTGATATTGAAGGAGGATAGTACTGTTGTATGCAAGTCAGGGACAGAGAACACAATATGAGGGAAAATATGATTAATATATAAGCCCTGAAAACATGAGAGCTTTTGTTATTCCAGAAGGAATAGCCTACTAGAGAGCATACCTACACGCAAGACACAATATCAGGAAACATCTAAATGGTAAACATGTCGTAACAGGCATATTCAGTGCGTGAAATCACAACGCTGCCAGTGGCCAATTCCACTGAGCTGCTGCTGTTTATTCCTCTAGTGTTGGTCAGAGGATAAGGTACTAATTCCACCGAGCTGCTGCTGTTTATTCCTCTAGTGTTGGTCAGAGGATAAGGTACTAATTCCACCGAGCTGCTGCTGTTTATTCCTCTAGTGTTGGTCAGAGGATAAGGTACTAATTCCACCGAGCTGCTGCTGTTTATTCCTCTAGTGTTGGTCAGAGGATAAGGTACTAATTCCACCGAGCTGCTGCTGTTTATTCCTCTAGTGTTGGTCAGAGGATAAGGTACTAATTCCACCGAGCTGCTGCTGTTTATTCCTCTAGTGTTGGTCAGAGGATCAGGTACTAATCCAGGTAGGGAGGGCTGAATAAAGACGCACATATAGTCTGCTTCCCAAACGCCACCCTATTCCCTATATAGTGCACTACTTTTGACCAGGGCCCATAGTGAGTGTAAGTGTGGTCCCATCAGGCTCTGGTCAAAAGTAGTGCACTACATAGGGACTAGGGTGCCATTTCACTACATAGGGACTAGGGTGCCATTTCACTACATAGGGACTAGGGTGCCATTTCACTACATAGGGACTAGGGTGCCATTTCACTACATAGGGACTAGGGTGCCATTTCACTACATAGGGACTAGGGTGCCATTTCACTACATAGGGACTAGGGTGCCATTTCACTACATAGGGACTAGGGTGTCATTTCACTACATAGGGTGCCATTTCACTACATAGGGACTAGGGTGCCATTTCACTACATAGGGACTATGGTGCCATTTCACTACATAGGGACTAGGGTGCCATTTCACTACATAGGGACTAGGGTGTCATTTCACTACATAGGGTGCCATTTCATTACATAGGGACTAGAGTGCCATTTCACTACATAGGGACTAGGGTGCCATTTCACTACATAGGGACTAGGGTGCCATTTCACTACATAGGGACTAGGGTGCCATTTCACTACATAGGGACTAGGGTGCCATTTCACTACATAGGGACTAGGGTGCCATTTCACTACATAGGGACTAGGGTGCCATTTCACTACATAGGGACTAGGGTGCCATTTCACTACATAGGGACTAGGGTGCCATTTCACTACATAGGGACTAGGGTGCCATTTCACTACATAGGGACTAGGGTGCCATTTCACTACATAGGGACTAGGGTGCCATTTCACTACATAGGGACTAGGGTGCCATTTCACTACATAGGGACTAGGGTGCCATTTCACTACATAGGGACTAGGGTGCCATTTCACTACATAGGGACTAGGGTGCCATTTCACTACATAGGGACTAGGGTGCCATTTCACTACATAGGGACTAGGGTGCCATTTCACTACATAGGGACTAGGGTGCCATTTCACTACATAGGGACTAGGGTGTCATTTGGGATGCATACTGTAGTTGTTATCATGTCGTAGCGCGGGGTGACCGGGCGTTAGATAAGGAGATAAATATAGAGACCTTGCTTTGTGTTGCTAATCCAGCCACAGGCTAGGGCCAACCAAGGAACATTTTTAAATAGGTCAGCATCGTCTCCTTTAGTAGGAGAAGAAACTAGCACACCCTCTCTGGCCTTCAGTGTCCAGAGGAGAGGGGGGGGGGGTGTTGTTAGGTAAATAATGGTCTTTGTCAGTGTGCTCCTCCTCAGTAACGCCAATGTGGACAGGAAACATCCACATACCAGCACACTACAGTGCTCTGCTCCAGGACATGGTGAGTATGTGTCCTCCATCCAGCGCTATGTCACGTGGGTCACCATGTACAATAGTGACAAAAGGCAGTGTTGAGCACGGTGAGATGAGCGGTGCATGGAGCCTGTCATGTGGAAAGAGAAAGCATGTAGTGTCCTGACATCCCTCTAACTAACAGTCTGTATGTCTGCATCCCTCTAACTAACAGCCTGTATGTCTGCATCCCTCTAACTAACAGCCTGTATGTCTGCATCCCTCTAACTAACAGCCTGTATGTCTGCATCCCTCTAACTAACAGCCTGTATGTCTGCATCCCTCTAACTAACAGCCTGTGTGTCTGCATCCCTCTAACTAACAGCCTGTATGTCTGCATCCCTCTAACTAACAGCCTGTATGTCTGCATCCCTCTAGCTAACAGCCTGTATGTCTGCATCCCTCTAACTAACAGCCTGTATGTCTGCATCCCTCTAACTAACAGCCTGTATGTCTGCATCCCTCTAACTAACAGCCTGTATGTCTGCATCCCTCTAACTAACAGCCTGTATGTCTGCATCCCTCTAGCTAACAGCCTGTATGTCTGCATCCCTCTAACTAACAGCCTGTATGTCTGCATCCCTCTAACTAACAGCCTGTATGTCTGCATCCCTCTAACTAACAGCCTGTATGTCTGCATCCCTCTAACTAACAGCCTGTATGTCTGCATCCCTCTAACTAACAGCCTGTATGTCTGCATCCCTCTAACTAACAGCCTGTATGTCTGCATCCCTCTAACTAACAGCCTGTATGTCTGCATCCCTCTAACTAACAGCCTGTATGTCTGCATCCCTCTAACTAACAGCCTGTATGTCTGCATCCCTCTAACTAACAGTCTGTATGTCTGCATCCCTCTAACTAACAGCCTGTATGTCTGCATCCCTCTAACTAACAGCCTGTATGTCTGCATCCCTCTAACTAACAGCCTGTATGTCTGCATCCCTCTAACTAACAGCCTGTGTGTCTGCATCCCTCTAACTAACAGCCTGTATGTCTGCATCCCTCTAACTAACAGCCTGTATGTCTGCATCCCTCTAACTAACAGCCTGTATGTCTGCATCCCTCTAACTAACAGCCTGTATGTCTGCATCCCTCTAACTAACAGCCTGTATGTCTGCATCCCTCTAACTAACAGCCTGTATGTCTGCATCCCTCTAACTAACAGCCTGTATGTCTGCATCCCTCTAACTAACAGCCTGTATGTCTGCATCCCTCTAACTAACAGCCTGTATGTCTGCATCCCTCTAACTAACAGCATGTATGTCTGCATCCCTCTAACTAACAGCCTGTACGTCTGCATCCCTCTAACTAACAGCCTGTACGTCTGCATCCCTCTAACTAACAGCCTGTACGTCTGCATCCCTCTAACTAACAGCCTGTATGTCTGCATCCCTCTAACTAACAGCCTGTATGTCTGCATCCCTCTAACTAACAGCCTGTATGTCTGCATCCCTCTAGCTAACAGCCTGTATGTCTGCATCCCTCTAACTAACAGCCTGTATGTCTGCATCCCTCTAACTAACAGCCTGTATGTCTGCATCCCTCTAACTAACAGCCTGTATGTCTGCATCCCTCTAACTAACAGCCTGTATGTCTGCATCCCTCTAACTAACAGCCTGTATGTCTGCATCCCTCTAACTAACAGCCTGTATATCTGCATCCCTCTAACTAACAGCCTGTATGTCTGCATCCCTCTAACTAACAGCCTGTATGTCTGCATCCCTCTAACTAACAGCCTGTATGTCTGCATCCCTCTAACTAACAGCCTGTATGTCTGCATCCCTCTAACTAACAGCCTGTATGTCTGCATCCCTCTAACTAACAGCCTGTATGTCTGCATCCCTCTAACTAACAGCCTGTATGTCTGCATCCCTCTAACTAACAGCCTGTACGTCTGCATCCCTCTAACTAACAGCCTGTACGTCTGCATCCCTCTAACTAACAGCCTGTATGTCTCCATCCCTCTAACTAACAGCCTGTATGTCTGCATCCCTCTAACTAACAGCCTGTATGTCTGCATCCCTCTAACTAACAGCCTGTATGTCTGCATCCCTCTAACTAACAGCCTGTATGTCTGCATCCCTCTAACTAACAGCCTGTATGTCTGCATCCCTCTAACTAACAGCCTGTGTGTCTGCATCCCTCTAACTAACAGCCTGTATGTCTGCATCCCTCTATCTAACAGCCTGTGTGTCTGCATCCCTCTAACTAAAAGCCTGTATGTCTGCATCTCTCTAACTAACAGCCTGTATGTCTGCATCCCTCTAACTAACAGCCTGTATGTCTGCATCCCTCTAACTAACAGCCTGTATGTCTGCATCCCTCTAACTAACAGCCTGTATGTCTTCATCCCTCTAACTAACAGCCTGTATGTCTGCATCCCTCTAACTAACAGCCTGTATGTCTGCATCCCTCTAACTAACAGCCTGTATGTCTGCATCTAACTAACAGCCTGTATGTCTGCATCCCTCTAACTAACAGCCTGTATGTCTGCATCCCTCTAACTAACAGCCTGTATGTCTGCATCCCTCTAACTAACAGCCTGTATGTCTTCATCCCTCTAACTAACAGCCTGTATGTCTGCATCCCTCTAACTAACAGCCTGTATGTCTGCATCCCTCTAACTAACAGCCTGTATGTCTGCATCTAACTAACAGCCTGTATGTCTGCATCCCTCTAACTAACAGCCTGTATGTCTGCATCCCTCTAACTAACAGCCTGTATGTCTGCATCCCTCTAACTAACAGCCTGTATGTCTGCATCCCTCTAACTAACAGCCTGTATGTCTGCATCCCTCTAACTAACAGCCTGTATGTCTGCATCCCTCTAACTAACAGCCTGTATGTCTGCATCCCTCTAACTAACAGCCTGTATGTCTGCATCCCTCTAACTAACAGCCTGTATGTCTGCATCCCTCTAACTAACAGCCTGTATGTCTGCATCCCTCTAACTAACAGCCTGTATGTCTGCATCCCTCTAACTAACAGCCTGTATGTCTGCATCCCTCTAACTAACAGCCTGTATGTCTGCATCCCTCTAACTAACAGCCTGTATGTCTGCATCCCTCTAACTAACAGCCTGTATGTCTGCATCCCTCTAACTAACAGCCTGTATGTCTGCATCCCTCTAACTAACAGCCTGTATGTCTGCATCCCTCTAACTAACAGCCTGTATGTCTGCATCCCTCTAACTAACAGGCTGTATGTCTGCATCCCTCTAACTAACAGCCTGTATGTCTGCATCCCTCTAACTAACAGCCTGTATGTCTGCATCTCTCTAACTAACAGCCTGTATGTCTGCATCCCTCTAACTAACAGCCTGTATGTCTGCATCTCTCTAACTAACAGCCTGTATGTCTGCATCCCTCTAACTAACAGCCTGTATGTCTGCATCCCTCTAACTAACAGCCTGTATGTCTGCATCCCTCTAACTAACAGCCTGTATGTCTGCATCCCTCTAACTAACAGCCTGTATGTCTGCATCCCTCTAACTAACAGCCTGTATGTCTGCATCCCTCTAACTAACAGCCTGTATGTCTGCATCCCTCTAACTAACAGCCTGTATGTCTGCATCCCTCTAACTAACAGCCTGTATGTCAGCATCCCTCTAACTAACAGCCTGTATGTCTGCATCCCTCTAACTAACAGCCTGTATGTCTGCATCCCTCTAACTAACAGCCTGTATGTCTGCATCCCTCTAACTAACAGCCTGTATGTCTGCATCCCTCTAACTAACAGCCTGTATGTCTGCATCCCTCTAACTAACAGCCTGTATGTCTGCATCCCTCTAACTAACAGCCTGTATGTCTGCATCCCTCTAACTAACAGCCTGTATGTCTGCATCCCTCTAACTAACAGCCTGTATGTCTGCATCCCTCTAACTAACAGCCTGTATGTCTGCATCCCTCTAACTAACAGCCTGTATGTCTGCATCCCTCTAACTAACAGCCTGTATGTCTGCATCCCTCTAACTAACAGCCTGTATGTCTGCATCCCTCTAACTAACAGCCTGTATGTCTGCATCCCTCTAACTAACAGCCTGTATGTCTGCATCCCTCTAACTAACTGCCTGTATGTCTGCATCCCTCTAACTAACAGCCTGTATGTCTGCATCCCTCTAACTAACAGCCTGTATGTCTGCATCCCTCTAACTAACAGCCTGTATGTCTGCATCCCTCTAACTAACAGCCTGTATGTCTGCATCCCTCTAACTAACAGCCTGTATGTCTGCATCCCTCTAACTAACAGCCTGTATGTCTGCATCCCTCTAACTAACAGCCTGTATGTCTGCATCCCTCTAACTAACAGCCTGTATGTCTGCATCCCTCTAACTAACAGCCTGTATGTCTGCATCCCTCTAACTAACGGCCTGTATGTCTGCATCCCTCTAACTAACAGCCTGTATGTCTGCATCCCTCTAACTAACAGCCTGTATGTCTGCATCCCTCTAACTAACAGCCTGTATGTCTGCATCCCTCTAACTAACAGCCTGTATGTCTGCATCCCTCTAACTAACAGCCTGTATGTCTGCATCCCTCTAACTAACAGCCTGTATGTCTGCATCCCTCTAACTAACAGCCTGTA
Source organism: Coregonus lavaretus (assembly GCF_964263955.1). Lineage (NCBI taxonomy): Eukaryota > Metazoa > Chordata > Actinopteri > Salmoniformes > Salmonidae > Coregonus > Coregonus lavaretus. Next base: position 88,381 of record NW_028156376.1, read on the forward strand.
TGTCTGCATCCCTCTAACTAACAGCCTGTATGTCTGCATCCCTCTAACTAACAGCCTGTATGTCTGCATCCCTCTAACTAACTGCCTGTATGTCTGCATCCCTCTAACTAACAGCCTGTATGTCTGCATCCCTCTAACTAACAGCCTGTATGTCTGCATCCCTCTAACTAACAGCCTGTATGTCTGCATCCCTCTAACTAACAGCCTGTATGTCTGCATCCCTCTAACTAACAGCCTGTATGTCTGCATCCCTCTAACTAACAGCCTGTATGTCTGCATCCCTCTAACTAACAGCCTGTATGTCTGCATCCCTCTAACTAACAGCCTGTATGTCTGCATCCCTCTAACTAACAGCCTGTATGTCTGCATCCCTCTAACTAACAGCCTGTATGTCTGCATCCCTCTAACTAACAGCCTGTATGTCTGCATCCCTCTAACTAACAGCCTGTATGTCTGCATCCCTCTAACTAACAGCTCTCTAACTAACAGCCTGTATGTCTGCATCCCTCTAACTAACAGCCCTCTAACTAACAGTCTGTATGTCTGCATCCCTCTAACTAACAGCCTGTATGTCTCCATCCCTTTAACGTCTGTTTTTGATGTCTTCATATGATTTAATGAGTGTTTAACTCACGTCTGTTTTTGATGTCTTCATATGATTTAATGAGTGTTTAACTCACGTCTATTTTGATGTCTTCATATGATTTAATGAGTGTTTAACTCACGTCTGTTTTTGATATATTCATATGATTTAATGAGTGTTTAACTCACGTCTGTTTTTGATGTCTTCATATGATTTAATGAGTGTTTAACTCACGTCTGTTTTTGATGTCTTCATATGATTTAATGAGTGTTTAACTCACGTCTGTTTTTGATGTCTTCATATGATTTAATGAGGGTTTAACTCACGTATGTTTTTGATGTCTTCATATGATTTAATGAGGGTTAACTCACGTCTGTTTTTGATATATTCATATGATTTAATGAGTGTTTAACTCACGTCTGTTTTTGATGTCTTCATATGATTTAATGAGTGTTTAAATCACGTCTGTTTTTGATATATTCATATGATTTAATGAGTGTTTAACTCACGTCTGTTTTTGATATATTCATATGATTTAATGAGTGTTTAACTCACGTCTGTTTTTGATGTCTTCATATGATTTAATGAGTGTTTAACTCACGTCTGTTTTTGATATATTCATATGATTTAATGAGTGTTTAACTCACGTCTGTTTTTGATATATTCATATGATTTAATGAGTGTTTAACTCACGTCTGTTTTTGATGTCTTCATATGATTTAATGAGTGTTTAACTCACGTCTGTTTTTGATGTCTTCATATGATTTAATGAGTGTTTAACTCACGTCTGTTTTTGATATATTCATATGATTTAATGAGTGTTTAACTCACGTCTGTTTTTGATGTCTTCATATGATTTAATGAGTGTTTAACTCACGTCTGTTTTTGATATATTCATATGATTTAATGAGTGTTTAACTCACGTCTGTTTTTGATATATTCATATGATTTAATGAGTGTTTAACTCACGTCTGTTTTTGATATATTCATATGATTTAATGAGTGTTTAACTCACGTCTGTTTTTGATATATTCATA
>NW_028156376.1:95000-113070 GCF_964263955.1 Coregonus lavaretus
AGCACACGGACTGTTTCTGAAAGTTTGTGCGGAAATTATTCGGTTTCATTATCTCTCCGGGTGGCTGGTCTCAGATGATCCCGCAGGTGAAGAAGCCAGATGTGGAGGTCCTGAGGCTGGTGTGGTTACACGCGGTCTGCGGTTGTGAGGCCGGTTGGACATACTGCCAAATTCTCTAAAACGATGTTGGAGGCGGCTTATGGTAGAGAAATGAACATTCAATTCTCTGACATTCCTGCAGTCAGCATGCCAATTGCACGCTCCCTCAAGACGTCAGTGGCATTGTGTTGTGTGACAAAACTGCACATTTTAGAGTGGCCTTTTATTGTCCCCAGCATGAGGTCCACCTGTCTAATGATCATGCTGTTTAATCAGCTTCTTGATGTGCCAAATCTGTCAGGTGGATGGATTATCTTGGCAAAGGAGAAATGCTCACTAACAGGGATGTAAAAAAATGTGTGCAAAATAATTGTGAGAAATAAGCTTGGAACATTTCTGGGATATTTTCTTTCAGCTCATGAAACAAAGATTTGTGAATGCGTTTTAGATGATCACTGTCCACTGTCCTGTGGTGCTGAACTTCAGAGTTCTGATACGGTCGCAGTCCGCTTCAGTGGACCCGAAACAGCTGCATTCATTCCCACTGAGGAGGCTGCCGCTCTAACACACAACAGACCCACTCATTACCACTGAGGAGGCTGCTGCTCTAACACACAACAGACCCACTCATTACCACTGAGGAGGCTGCTGCTCTAACACACAACAGACCCAGTCATTACCACTGAGGAGGCTGCTGCTCTAACACACAACAGACCCACTCATTACCACTGAGGAGGCTGCTGCTCTAACACACAACAGACCCACTCATTACCACTGAGGAGGCTGCTGCTCTAACACACAACAGACCCACTCCTTCCTCCTAAGATCCAACAACCTAGGCTTGTTTGGTGAGCGAGGACAAAGGGATCCCCTCTGGAGGGAGGCAAGAAGGAAGGAAGACGTGATGAGGCACAGGAGGGGTTTGAGGACCTTGTGGAGGGAGGCAGAGAGGGCATCGTGGACAGGCAGCTGGACTCTGCTCAGATAGCCCAGGCTCCAAAAAACAGACAATGTTCTGTTATTTTGGGAGGGAAGGGGGGTGGGGGAAGCCCCTCTGGTGGTTGGAAGGGGTGATGTGGCATATGAAGACGGGGTTAGAGGTCTTAGTGAGGGGACGGGGAGGGAGGGAGGGAGGGAGGGAGCTCTGGCTCCAGCAGTAGCAGTAATCCAGCTCCTAGCAGCCCCTCCAGCCCTCCCAGGCTCCAGCTACTAATGAGAACAATCAGTGCTGGCCGAGCGGAGCGGACCGCTGACAGCTTAGCACGTGCTGCTGCTGGGAGAGAGACACAGACACACTGCTGCCTGCCTCTCTGCCTTCCCCTGGTTGGCTCTGTCTGTCTGTCTGTCTGCCTGCCTCTCTGCCTGCCTGCCTTACAATGAGGCTACCCACCTGGCTGCCTTACCCTGGTTGGCTCTGTCTGTCTGTCTGTCTGTCTGTCTGTCTGTCTGTCTGTCTGTCTGTCTGTCTGTCTGTCTGTGTCTGTCCAGTGATCCTGTCCTGTGTCTGTCCAGTGATCTGTCCTGTGTCTGTCCAGTGATCTGTCCTGTGTCTGTCCAGTGATCCTGTCCTGTGTCTGTCCAGTGATCCTATCCTGCTTTTGCTCTCTGTTCTGTCTGACAACATGGCCGGCCTGCCTTCCCCCTGTGACGCGTGTCTGCCTCCCGCCCGGACATCCTATTCCTGCCTGCCTGCCCACTGCCCTGTGTGTCTGCCTCCCGCCCGGACATCCTATTTCTGCCTGCCTGCCCACTGCCCTGTGTGTCTGCCTCCCGCCCGGACATCCTATTTCTGCCTGCCTGCCCACTACCCTGTGTGTCTGCCAGGATAGACATACGGCCACGGCAGGGCGGGCAGTATGTCTGTCACCAAGCTGAGCCCCCTCCAGCCTCTCACCTTCTCTTCTACATGTCAGACGATCAAAGCCACCCAGATAGATCACTGCCCAACGTGTCAGGGGGTATTCAAGGATCCTGTTCTGGGACAGAGCTGGACTCTCATCTGGGGGGGGCTGGTATCTTCTTAGCACGGTGACTACTGGATTGAGTTAGTAGGGGGGGAGGTCATGTCAAAAGGCATGCCAGATTAGGGGTCTATTTATTTTGATTTGGGAGCACCCATCTGCTTGGTCGTAATCTGACAGCTAGTTTGGGTGTTTCAGACTGATCTAAAACGAAGGAGCATAGGAGTAGAGCTAGGCGGTGCATGTGACCTTAATCAATACTCAAAGGAGCGTTGATCTCTAGAGATCGGAACATGTGGAGTGGCGTTGGGTGAACCCTATATGGATAGCATGCTAAATGGACATCTGGTTATACATCCAAGCTTCCACACTGAAGAAGAAATGAGGCAAACATTAAAAGGGTGATATTTTAATTTTAATAAAAAAAGGAAATTCAAACTCAATATGTTGTTCTCACTTCTCAGATTCAAGACCTGGAAAAACGCACAATTCTCCCCCATCACCACTTCACCACCCCTCCCTCCTCCCTCCTCCCCCATCACCACTTCACCCCCCCCTCCCTCCCTCCCCCCCCCCCCTCCCTCCCTCCCTCCTCCCTCCTCCCTCCCTTCCTCCTCCCGGAGTTAGGAATGACAGATTGCCTAACATCCACAGACATTTTCAAAGGCTTCCCTAACGCGGTTGGTTGAACAGCTCTTTTGACATCAGGAATAATCATTACTTTCTCATCCGGGGTCCTCTCTCTCTCTCTCTCTCTCTCTCTCTCTCTCTCTCTCTCTCTCTCTCTCTTTCGCTCTCTCTCTCTCTCTCTCTCTCTCTCTCTTTCGCTCTCTCTCTCTCTCTCTCTCTCTCTCTCTTTCGCTCTCTCTCTCTCTCTCTCTCTCTCTCTCTCTCTCTCTCTCTCTCTCTCTTTCGCTCTCTCTCTCTCTCTTTTGCTCTCTCTCTCTCTCTCTCTCTCTCTCTCTCTCTCTCTCTCTCTCTCTCTCTCTCTCTCTTTCGCTCTCTCTCTCTCTCTCTCTCTCTCTCTTTCGCTCTCTCTCTCTCTCTTTTGCTCTCTCTCTCTCTCTCTCTCTCTCTCTCTCTCTCTCCCTCTCTCTCTCTCTCTCTCGCTCTCTCTCTCTCTCTCTCTCTCTCTCTTTCGCTCTCTCATGGTATTGCTTACTTTACCGAGAGAGAGAGAGACCAGGGAGCTCCGCGCGCCCATGGTTTAGCCTCGGCGTTCCAAACACACATACGGTATTATTTTAGCGGCGGAGGGGCACGTTGGATTTGATCCAGCTTTAGCTGCTGCTTGTCAAATCAGCTATCGGGGGAAACCGTTGGAGTAAGGACCAGGAGGGGATATTGTTTGTTGGTTCAACTCTACAAGTCTTTTTTTCCGTATGCATATGTAATGGATCCGGTATGGAGATAGCCTTGGTGAGTTTTGAGAACGGCGGAGCGAAGGGGAGCGTTGGCGGAGATGAAGCCTGCCGTAACGCGCTGGATCACCCTCAACCGCCGTTCGTCCAGAGCGCACTCAGCGAGCTGGGCTACAGCGGTCACAAACAGCTGAATACACTCGGGAGTCCCAGACCAAGGTCGTGGAAGATCAACGACATGAATAACACTTTCAGTCGCAGCAGCGAGAACTCGATGGATGCGCTCTTGCGCGCAGACCACAGCCCCCATCTGTTCGATGATGACATGTTGGATATTGAGAACAGAGACATGGGCGGCAACGAGAGGGTGCTGATCAACATCGCAGGGTTAAAGTACGAGACACAGCTGGGGACCCTCAACCAATTCCCCGATACTTTACTGGGGGACCCCGACAAGAGGATCAAATACTTTGACCCACTCCGCAACGAGTACTTTTTCGACCGCAACCGGCCAAGTTTCGACGGGATCCTATATTTCTATCAGTCGGGAGGTAAGATCAGACGACCTGTCAACGTGTCTATCGACGTGTTCGCGGACGAGATTCGGTTTTACAAGCTGGGGGAGGAGGCCATGGAGAGGTTTAGAGAAGACGAGGGCTTCATAAAAGAGGAGGAGAAACCGTTACCACAGAACGAGTTCCAGAAACAGGTCTGGCTCATATTCGAATACCCCGAGAGCTCCAGCCCGGCGCGAGGCATCGCTATAGTCTCCGTGCTGGTCATCACCATATCCATCATCACATTCTGCATGGAGACGCTGCCGGAGTTCAGGGACGAGAGGGAGCTCCCGGTCACCGGCCGGCCGGGCAACAACACAGTTCCCCGGCCATCTCTCACGTTCACGGACCCCTTCTTCATAGTGGAAACCACCTGCGTGATATGGTTCACTTTCGAGTTCATAGTGCGCTTCTTCGCCTGCCCCAGTAAGTCGGAGTTTTCTAAGACCGTCATGAACATCATAGACATCATGTCCATCCTGCCTTACTTCATCACGGTGGGCACGGAGCTGGCGGAGCAGCAGGTGGAGGAACCGCAGGAGCACGGCAACGGACAGACCATGTCTCTGGCCATCCTCAGGGTCATCCGGCTGGTCAGGGTGTTCAGGATCTTCAAGCTGTCCAGACACTCCAAGGGTCTCCAGATATTGGGACAAACCCTCAAAGCCAGTATGAGAGAGCTGGGCCTCCTCATCTTCTTCCTCTTCATCGGAGTCATCCTCTTCTCCAGCGCAGTGTTCTTCGCCGAGGCGGACGAGCCCGAGTCGCATTTCTCCAGCATCCCCGACGCCTTCTGGTGGGCCGTGGTCACCATGACAACAGTGGGCTACGGGGACATGAGGCCAGTGACAGTGGGGGGAAAGATAGTGGGCTCGCTCTGTGCCATAGCGGGAGTGCTGACCATCGCGCTGCCGGTGCCTGTCATCGTGTCCAACTTTAACTATTTCTATCACAGAGAGACGGACCAGGACCAGTCTTCTCTGAAAGACGACCCGCCCAACAGCAGTCAGGACAGTCCTCAGCTAAAGAGGAAGGGCAGTAAGGGGTCTGCCAAGTCGGGAGACGAGGAGGACGGAACAGGCGTGGAGAAGCACAACATCAAGGCTAATAGCGGCATGAACATTAAAAGATCCCTTTACGCGTTCTGTCTGAACAAGACAGACACGGACCTGTAGTCCCACCGACACAGACAGAGACGGACCTGTAGTCCCACCGACACAGACAGAGACGGACCTGTAGTCCCACCGACACAGACAGACAGACAGTAGTCCCCACAGACAGACAGACAGTAGTCCCCACAGACAGACAGACAGACAGTAGTCCCCATAGACAGACAGACAGTAGTCCCCACAGACAGACAGACAGACAGACAGACAGTAGTCCCCACAGACAGACAGACAGGGTTAATTCAATTTTTTTTATAGTAACTAATTGAATAGAGACCAGTGTGTTTTTCTATGATGGCATTGCTTATTTTCAGAGTTGATGTATAAAATACCCCCTGGCATTAATGGGTTTTAAGCCTAAACGACAGCATAAACGTAGGTCCCAAATGACACCCGATTCCCGGCATAGTGCACTACTTTTCATCTCTATGGGCCCTGGTCAACAGTAGGGCACTATAAAGGGAACAGGGTCTAAGGTTCTGCTGTCGCAGTCCAAGATCAACACGTTACAATCCTGAAAAGTTTTAAGAGAAATGAGAGTTGATTTATAAAAAGCTCATTATAATCCTCTTGATCTGGTAAGCACATCACACACACCCGTCTAGATGGAAACCACTGAGAAATACATAAACACACACACATCAAATACTGGATAGCCTGGGTCTCTACATTAACATTAAATACATCAACCCTAGATAGCCTGGGTCTCTACATTAACATAAAATACACACAACCCTAGATAGCCTGGGTCTCTACATTAACATAAAATACATCAACCCTAGATAGCCTGGGTCTCTACATTAACATAAAATACATCAACCCTAGATAGCCTGGGTCTCTACATTAACATAAAATACATCAACCCTAGATAGCCTGGGTCTCTACATTAACATAAAATACACACAACCCAAGATAGCCTGGGTCTCTACATTAACATAAAATACACCAACCCTAGATAGCCTGGGTCTCCACATTAACATAAAATACATCAACCCTAGATAGCCTGGGTCTAGATGTCCGTAATACTCCTGTGTGTTAGGATATCTAACGCTATAGATCGCATCATCACCTCACATTCAGTTTTACACAATCATCATTAAGTTAACAACTAAAGTAGGGCATCATGGGAAGGGGGGGGGGAGTGCTCTAATCAAGACTGCTAGCAGGACTAGAGATAATTACTGTTGCTGAGCGTCACTGAGAGAGAGGATTAGGCTGTGGTGGTCCCAAACAGCCCAGCCAAATGGCTCCCTATATAGAGGATTAGGGCTCCGGTCAAAAGTAGTGCACTATATTGGGATATAAGGGGCCATTTGGGACGCTATCCACTAATTTGAAGGGGTGTCCACATACTTTCGTATATATACAGTGGCCTGCGAAAGTATTCACCCCCCTTTGGCATTTTTCCTATTTTGTTGCCGTACAACCTGGAATTAAAATATCATTTGATTTACACAACATGCCTACCACTTTGAAGATGCAAAATATTTTTTATTGTGAAGCAAACAAGAAATAAGACAAAAAAACTGAGAACCCCCCCCCCCAAGGCAATACTTTGTAGAGCCACATTTTGCAGCAATTACAGCTGCAAGTCTCTTGGGGTATGTCTCTATAAGCTTGGCTCATCTAGCCACTGGGATTGTTGCCCATTCTTCAAGGCAAAACTGCTCTAGCTCCTTCAAGTTGGATGGGTTCCGCTGGTGTACAGCAATCTTTAAGTCATACCACAGATTCTCAGTTGGATTGAGGTCTGGGCTTTGACTAGGCCATTCCAAGACATTTAAATGTTTCCCCTTAACCCTCCCGTTGTCCTAGGGTCAAAATGACCCGCCACTGTGTTAAACCAACTTTATTTAATTTTTATATTTTTTGGATCATTTGTGAGGAGGCAGTGATACTTTCTTTAAAGTCTCACTGCCTCCTTCTCACAAATGATCCCAAAAATATAAAAATTAAATAAAGTTGGTTTAACACAGTGGCGGGTCATTTTGACCCTAGGACAACGGGAGGGTTAAACCACTCGAGTGTTGCTTTAGCAGTGTGCTTAGGGTCATTGTCCTGCTGGAAGGTGAACCTCTGTCCCAGTCTCAAATCTCTGGAAGACTGAAACAGGTTTCCCTCAAGAATTTCCCTGTATTTAGCACCATCCATCATTCCTTCAATTCTGTCCAGTTTCCCAGTCCCTGCCGATGAAAAACATGGTGTTCTCGGGGTGATGAGAGGTGTTGGGTTTGCGCCAGACATAGCGTTTTCCTTGATGGCCAAAAAGCTCAATTTTAGTCTCATCTGACCAGAGTACCTTCTTCCATCTGTTTGGGGAGTCTCCCACATGCCTTTTGTTGAACACCAAATGTGTTTGCTTATTCTTTTCTTGAAGCAATGGATTTTTACTTCTGTAAAGCCCAGCTCTGTGGAGTGTACGGCTTAGAGTGGTCCTATGGACAGATACTCCAATCTCCGCTGTGGAACTCTGCAGCTCCTTCAGGGTTATCTTTGGTCTCTTTGTTGCCTCTCTGATTAATGCCCTCCTTGCCTGGTCTGTGAGTTTTGGTGGGCGGCCCTCTCTTGGCAGGTTTGTTGTGGTGCCATATTCTTTCCATTTTTTAATGATGGATTTAATGGTGCTCCGTGGGATGTTCAAAGTTTCGGATATTTTTTTATAACCCAACCCTGATCTGTACTTCTCCACAACTTTATCCCTGACCTGTTTGGAGAGCTCCTTGGTCTTCATGGTGCCGCTTGCTTGGTGGTGCCCCTTGCTTAGTGGTGTTGCAGACTCTGGGTCCTTTCAGAACAGGTGTATATATACTGACATCACTTAGAGTGCACATATGTGAACTTTATTTAACTAATGATGTGACTTCTGAAGGTAATTGGTTGCACCAAGTCTTATTTAGGGGGCTTCATAGCAAAGGGGGTTGAATACATATGCACGCACCACTTTTCAGTTATTTATTTTTTTAGAATCTTCTGGACTATTTTGCGTATGTCCACTACCTGAAATTTGGGACGCAACAATAGACTACTGTCGCTAGGCCTTAACACCGAGCCGCCACGACCAACCAAAAGGTCGTCTCTGTCTCTGTACATGACACAGTATGCCATCAGGGAAACAAAACGTCTCTTTATACAGAGAAAACAAACGCCAAATGGGTATTTTATTTTTGTAAATTGTACCGTCTCTGTTTAGTCGTATGTTTACTACAAAAAATAATAAATAATTGATGCATTAAATGCACCTCTGAGAATATGTACATATTTTCCTAATATAGGCCTAATAATATTTATTGGTGATCTTAAAAGAAACATAATTTAGAAGTTGTAAAAAAAATATAGAAACACCTGTTACGACCCCCCTCTCAGGTCCGTGAGAAGAACAGAAGACAGAAAGAGACAGACTGGCAACATTACATGTCCATGCTTCGACCGACAGAGGACTGGAGGGGGACTGGCAACATTACATGTCCATGCTTCGACCGACAGAGGACTGGAGACAGACTGGCAACATTACATGTCCAAAATTTGACTAACAGAGGACTGGACGGGGACGCGTTGGGACTAACTCGGTATCGTTGCAATTGAAGGACAACAGCCTTGACTGCCACCAATAAATATAACAATACTTTTCATTTTATAATGAACTATATAAATAAGGACCCATCCATTGGAGTACCAGATGAGGAACTGGGAATGACAGAACAGATGCCAGGAGACAGATGGACAACACTGATAAAAAGGTTAGCGCAATACGCCGTTTTACTGACTTCAAATGCATCTTGTTCCATTTGTTAAACTGTCGTAATTATTCATGAAAACAATCATTCCTTCCAACTACATTTTAAAGGGGAGAGGTAGTTTAAATGGCAACGACAGTTACTTCCTGAGTAGGCTGAAACTGTCCAAAAGGGAGAGCGCCGTGTCCCTTGAGAGAGAGGCTGTCTGTCTGTGCTCTATTCAGGTAGAATGGGGGGTGTGCTGTCCTTTCAGAACCACCTGGAGTGGAATGAACAGGGTCAGGGACCCGCGCCTGGCCCAAAAGCGCTCAAAGACGAGCCTTCTGAAAGGAAGAGGCTGAGTGACGAGGTCAACGAAGGACAATAAAGTAGTAGAACAGTCTTCACAACGGCTTCCTTCTGTTTAAAGAATCAGCCATGCGTGGACATGTGCAATATTGATGGCATTTTATGCCTTCTACTGTCTGCAGTAGTACTTTCCTTTTTTTAGACACAAATTAATATTTATTTCGTTGTTCACAAAGCTCATAGGCCTGTTTAGCACGGATCCATATGAAAAAAATATCAGTCCTGTGTCATAGTTAGGGGTTGCAAAGCTACCAGTAGTTTACCAAAGTTACCGGAATCTTCAGTAATTTTGGTAATAAGAGAACCTCTATGGCAATCTATTGTAACTTTGGTAATTTCTAGTTGAATAACGTTTTTAAAAATGTATTCAAATACAATGCATTCGGAAAGTACTTTTTCCACAATTTGTTACGTTACAGCCTTATTCTAAAATTGATTACATTGTCCCCCCCCCCCATCAATCTACACACAATACCCCATAATGACAAAGCAAAAACAGATTTTTTGAATATAAAACGGAAATATCACATTTACATAAGTATTCAGACCCTTTACTCAGTACTTTGTTGAAGCACCTTTGGCAGTGATTACAGCCTCGAGTCTTCTTGGGTATGACGCTACAAGCTTGGCACACCTGTATTTGGGGAGTTTCTCCCATTCTTCTCTGCAGATCCTCTCAAGCTCTGTCAGGTTGGATGGGGAGCGTTGCTGCACAGCTATTTTCAGGTCTCTCCAGAGATGTTATATCGGGTTCAAATCCGGGCTCTGTCTGGGCCACTCAAGGACATTCAGAGACTTGTCCCGGAGGTCGTTGTTCTGTTGGAAGGTGAACCTTCGCCCCAGTCTGAGGTCCTGAGCGCTCTGGAGCAGGTTTTCATCAAGGATCTCTATGTACTTTGCTCCGTTCATCTTTGCCTCGATCCTGACTAGTCTCCCAGTCCCTGCCGCTGAAAAACATCCCCACAGCATGATGCTGCCACCACAATGCTTCACTGTAGGGATGGTGCCAGGTTTCCTCCAGACGTGACGCTTGGCACTCAGGCCAAAGAGTTCAATCTTGGTTTCATCAGACCAGAGAATCTTGTTTCTCATGGTCTGAGAGTCTTTAGGTGCCTTTTGGCAAACTCCAAGCGGGCTGTCATGTGCCTTTTACTGAGGAGTGGCTTCCGTCTGGTCACGCTACCATAAAGGCCTGATTGTTGGAGTGCTGCAAAGATGGTTGTCCTTCTAGAAGATTCTCTCATCTCCACAGAGGAACTCTGGAGCTTTGTTGGAGTGACCATCGGGTTCTTGGTCACCTCCCTGACCAAGGCCCTTCTCCCCCGATTGCTCAGTTTGGTCGGGCGGCCAGCTCTAGGAAGAGTCTTGGTGGTTCCAAACTTCTTCCATTTAAGAATGATGGAGGCCACTGTGTTCTTGGGGACCTTCAATGCTGCAGAAATTATTTGGTACCCTTCCCCAGATCTGTGCCTCGACACAATCCTGTCTCGGAGCTCTACAGACAATTCCTTCGACCTCATGGCTTGGTTTTTGCTCTGACATGCACTGTCAACTGTGGGACCTTATATAGACAGGTGTGTGTCTTTCCAAATCATGTACAATCAATTGAATTTCCCACAGGTGGACTCCAATCAAGTTGTAGAAACATCTCAAGGATGATCAATGGAAACAGGATGCACCTGAGGTCAATATCAAGTTTCATAGCAAATGGTCTGAATACTTATGTAAATAAGGTATTTCTGTTTTTTATTTTTAATACATTTGCAAACATTTCTAAAAACCTGTTTTCGCTTTGTCATTATGGGGTGTTGTGTGTAGATTGATGAGGAACATTTTTATTTAATCCATTTCAGAATAAGGCTGTAACGTAACAAAATGTGGAAAAAGTCAAGGGGTCTGAATACTTTCCAAATGCACTGTATGCTTAATTTAGAGTTATTTATGCAACTTTAGTTGTGGTACAAAAGTTAGCCTACATGTTTTAATTTCTAATACATTCTCAGGCTGCATGATGCAACTCTAATGATGATTTGAATAAAGTCTCATGAAAGTCATGAGCTCTGCTCTGTTTCTTATGCAGGCTGCACACACTTCATCAGTCTCTCATTCACAATTTAACAAGCACTTAATATTCTCACCCATCAGACTATTCTCAATTTAATCTGGTCTTTACATATAAAGTGCCTTCAGAAAGCATTCATACCCCTTGACTTATGTGGTCCTCTGTAATTGGTAGAGCATGGCGCTTGTAACGCCAGGGTAGTGGGTTCGATCCCCGGGACCACCCATACGTAAAAATGTATCCGCACATGACTGTAAGTCGCTTTGGATAAAAGCGTCTGCTAAATGGCATATTATTTACATATAAAGTGCCTTCAGAAAGTATTCATACCCCTTGACTTATTGTACATTTTTGTTGTGTTACAGCCTGAATTCAAAATGGATTAAATAGATTATTTTTCTCACCCAGCTACACACAATACGCCATAATGACAAAGTTATTTTTTTGTTTAAAAAATTTATGTTTTTTGCTAATTTATTTTAAATTAAATACAGAAATATCACATTTACATAAGTATTCACACCCCGAGTCAATACATGTTAGAATCACTATTGGCAGCGATTACCACTGTAAGTCTTTCTGGGTAAGTCTCTAAGAGCTTTGCACACCTGGGTTGTACAATATTTTCACATTATTCTTTTTAATATTCTTCAAGCTCTGTCAAGATGGTTGTTGATCATTGCTTGACAACCATTTTAAAGTCTTGACATAGATTTTCAAGCCGATGTAGCCCTTTCCTGCAGTCAGTGACCAAAGGCGCCCTCTTTGGCCTCATGGGTGGAATGTTATTAATATTTGTCATAATTTCATAATTAATTAATAGTAATAAATACATTAAAAATTACGACGAAAATCCGGTGTTTACGTCTTCTGTGATGTATATAAAGTGGAATATTGGAATGCAAACTCAAAATTCAATACATTTCAACTCTATATCTGACATGGTACAGGTGTCTTCTTTTCTTAAAGCCCATAACCGTGTGTGTGAGGTGTATACTTTTGTTTCAAAGTAGATGTGTTTAAGACTACCAAGAATCACTCTGTGTGACCCTGATTTAGCACACTGCAGTAAAAGGTTAAGTCAAAACTGTAACTAGGCCACTCAGGAACATTCAATGTCGTGTTGGTAAGCAACTCCAGTGTATATTTGGCCTTGTGTTTTAGGTTATTGTCCTGCTGAAAGGTGAATTTGTCTCCCAGTGTCTGTTGGAAATAAGACTGAACCAAATTTTCCTCTAAGATTTTGCCTGTGCTTAGCTCTATTCCGTTTATTTTTATCCTAAAAATCTCCCTAGTCTTTGCCCGATGACAAGCATCCCCATAACATGATGCAGCCACCACCATGCTTGAAAATACGAAGAGTGGTATTCAGTGATGTGTTCCAAACAGAACAGTTTGTATTCAGGACATAAAAGTTAATTCCTTTGCCACATTTTTTGCGGTTTTATTTTTTGTGCTTTATTGCAAACAGGATGCATGTTTTGGAATATTTTTATTCTGTACAGGCTTCCTTCTTTTCACTCTGTCATTTGGGTAAGTTTTGTGGAGTAACTAAAATATTGTTGATCCATCCTCAGTTATCTCATATCACAGCCATTAAACTATTTAACTGTTGGCCTCATGGTGAAATCCCTGAGCAGTTTCCTTCCTCTCCGGCAACTGAATTAAGAAGGACGCCTGTATCTTTGTAGTGACTGGGTGAATTGATACACCATCCAAAGTGTAATTAATAACCTCACCATGCTCAAAGGGATGTCTGTTTTATTGTTTTTTTTAACCAATCTACCAATAGGTGCCCTTCTTTGCGAGGCATTGGAAAACCTCCCTGGTCTTTGTGGTTGAATCTGTTTGAAATTCACTGCTCGACTGAGGGACCTTACAGATAATTGTATGTGTGGGGTACATAAATTAGGTAGTCATTCAATAATCATGTTAAACACTATTAAACACACATTCACAGAGTGTGCAATAATAATATTATATGACTTGTTAAGCAAATCTTTACTTCAGAACTTATTTATGCTTGCCGGAAAGAAGGGGTTGAATACTTATTGACTTAAGACATTTCAGCTTTTCATTTGTAATTAATTGTAAACATTTCAAAAAACATAATTCGACTTTTACATTATGGGGTATTGTTTGTAGACCAGTGACACAAAATCTCAATGTAATCAATTTTAAATTCAGGCTGTAAGACAACAAAATGTGGAAAATAAACGTTTATTTATTTAGAATGGTCCACAAAAACAAAACATCTCATCCGTAGCCTGCACTGAAATAACAAATGGGGTTACGTGCTGTTACGTTTTTTAATATGCCAGGTCATTTAAGAATTGAGCAATAAATATAGCAGCACGACAAAGCTTGGATCCTCTTTTAAAATGGTGTCCAGTCAAAACTCTGTTTTCACACGCGATTGTGCAATGACATGTTTCACTAGGCTCTGTAGGCTATGGGCTCTCCATCTCTGTTCCAGGGGTCTTGGGCCTGTAGGTTATGGGCTCTCCATCCCTGTTCCAGGGGTCTTGGGCCTGTAGGCTATGGGCTCTCCATCCCTGTTCCAGGGGTCTTGGGCCTGTAGGTTATGGGCTCTCCATCCCTGTTCCAGGGGTCTTGGGCCTGTAGGTTATGGGCTCTCCATCCCTGTTCCAGGTGTCTTGGGCCTGTAGGCTATGGGCTCTCCATCCCTGTTCCAGGGGTCTTGGGCCTCTAGGCTATGGGCTCTCCAACCCTGTTCCAGGGGTCTTGGGCCTGTAGGCTATGGGCTCTCCATCCCTGTTCCAGGGGTCTTGGGCCTGTAGGCTATGGGCTCTCCAACCCTGTTCCAGGGGTCTTGGGCCTGTAGGCTATGGGCTCTCCAACCCTGTTCCAGGGGTCTTGGGCCTGTAGGCTATGGGCTCTCCATCCCTGTTCCAGGGGTCTTGGGCCTGTAGGTTATGGGCTCTCCATCCCTGTTCCAGGGGTCTTGGGCCTCTAGGCTATGGGCTCTCCATCCCTGTTCCAGGGGTCTTGGGCCTGTAGGTTACGTTTGGAGTTATTTGGCCACTTTAGTTGTGATACAAACCTTCTCAAAACATATAGGCCTATGGACTAGGGCTAGGCTGTACACGCTGGCCATCATTCACAAGTCATAATATTCTTATCCATCAGACTATTCTCTATTTAATATTGTCTTTACATATACTGAATAATATATGTGTGAAATTAGTTTAGATTTTCGAAAGCATTTGCATTGATGTCAGAGTGATTAGAGGGACAATAGAGTGCTGAGTACCAGGCAGGTAGCAAGTTTGGTAGGCTACTAATGACCAGCAGCAGCATCAGAGCGCGGTTTTGAGAAGCCTAGTTACCGTGACTCAACGGTCACCTGGAATTTGACTGCGGTCATGACTCGTGACTGCCGGTATGGCGGTAATACGGTCACCTTAAAAGCCTTAACCTGGGTAAGATGAGCAGAGGTTAGAGGGGACTGTTAGCTGTCAGATGAGGAGGTAGGTTAGAGGTCAGGGTCTGTTAGCTGTCAGATGAGCAGAGGTTAGAGGTCAGGGACTGTTAGCTGTCAGATGAGGAGGTAGGTTAGAGGTCAGGGACTGTTAGCTGTCAGATGAGGAGGTAGGTTAGAGGTCAGGGACTGTTAGCTGTCAGATGAGGAGGTAGGTTAGAGGTCAGGGACTGTTACCTGTCAGATGAGGAGGTAGGTTAGAGGTCAGGGACTGTTAGCTGTCAGATGAGGAGGTAGGTTAGAGGTCAGGGTCTGTTAGCTGTCAGATGAGGAGGTAGGTTAGAGGTCAGGGACTGTTAGCTGTCAGATGAGGAGGTAGGTTAGAGGTCAGGGACTGTTAGCTGTCAGATGAGGAGGTAGGTTAGAGGTCAGGGACTGTTAGCTGTCAGATGAGGAGGTAGGTTAGAGGTCAGGGTCTGTTAGCTGTCAGATGAGGAGGTAGGTTAGAGGTCAGGGACTGTTAGCTGTCAGATGAGGAGGTAGGTTAGAGGTCAGGGACTGTTAGCTGTCAGATGAGGAGGTAGGTTAGAGGTCAGGGTCTGTTACCTGTCAGATGAGGAGGTAGGTTAGAGGTCAGGGACTGTTAGCTGTCAGATGAGGAGGTAGGTTAGAGGTCAGGGACTGTTAGCTGTCAGATGAGGAGGTAGGTTAGAGGTCAGGGACTGTTAGCTGTCAGATGAGGAGGTAGGTTAGAGGTCAGGGACTGTTAGCTGTCAGATGAGGAGGTAGGTTAGAGGTCAGGGACTGTTAGCTGTCAGATGAGGAGGTTAGAGGTCAGGGACTGTTAGCTGTCAGATGAGGAGGTAGGTTAGAGGTCAGGGACTGTTAGCTGTCAGATGAGGAGGTAGGTTAGAGGTCAGGGTCTGTTAGCTGTCAGATGAGGAGGTAGGTTAGAGGTCAGGGACTGTTAGCTGTCAGATGAGGAGGTAGGTTAGAGGTCAGGGACTGTTAGCTGTCAGATGAGGAGGTTAGAGGTCAGGGTCTGTTACCTGTCAGATGAGGAGGTAGGTTCATCTACCTCCCCTCTATCTCTACCAGACCTACCTCTACTTTCCTCCCTCTCTAAGGTAGCTGGCAGCTGACGGCTGGTGATGACCATCATCCATTGATCTACCTCCCTCTCTGTATAGTATGATGTACTACACAGCAGGGTTCTTCAATTCCGGTCCTGGAGGGCCGAAACACTTCTGTTTTTTTATTTCTACCTGGTAGTTAATTGCACTCACCTGATGTCCCAGGTCTGAATTAGCCCCTGATTAGAAGGAGAGGATGGAAAAACAGAGGTGTTTCGGCCCTCCAGGACCGGAATTGAAGAACCCTGTACTACAGTATCCTACAGTACAATATATCCGGTTGTATCTTAGTAAGGAGGTTCCTGAAGCTAACATAATGGTGTCCCATCCATCTCCTTACCAATACATTCTCTACAGAATCTGGCGATTGACTGCCATTGGCTGGATGTAAAGGTGCTCCGAGCCAATAACAGAAGCCAGCTTTGTGGTTCCCACTGGACTGGGCCCAGAGTTCGGCAAATCAAACTATTCTCTGATACCGAGACATTTATTGGATGTCCAACTGTGCATTTAGTAACTGCCACATGATATGACTGTATCTCATTTGGTGTACTTGTTGATGACAAATGGTGTTGTGGCCCTTTTTATAGCAATGATTTGATTTGTGCCCTGTTGTATATTTCCCCTGAGGCTAGAACTGGGCTGCCTGCAACAAAACCTCTAAATGAAACGCTTGTCTAGAAAACAAGCCAATCACCTAGTTTCGGTTGTTGGTTGATTAGAATCTTTGGCCTTTTCAGCCACAGCTGCAGGACTCCACTCAGAAGAACTGTAGTTATAAATGTAAAATCTCCACTCTGCCTGATTTCATCTATTGATCATCTTCTATGAGAGCAAGGTGCCTTCTTAATAAACGACACATCTCAGCACAACAATGAACTCAAGTCTAGCTATTAGTGTCAGGGAAGTGCTGCCCCTTTAACAAGCACAGGAACTTTAATCAACCTCTACGGGATCGGTGTCCCGTATACGGGACGGTTGAGCTAACGTGCGCTAATGTGATTAGCATGACTGTTGTAAGTAACAGCAAACTTTCCAGGACATAGACATGTCTTATATGGGCAGAAAGCTTACATTCTTGTTAATCCAACTGCACTGTTCAATTTACAGTAGCTATTAATAATAATAATAATAATACAGTGACAACATACCACGCTATTGTTTGAGGAGAGTGCACAACAACAAAACTCATCACAGCAACTGGTTTGATACATTCACCTCTGAAGGTAAATAATGTACTTACATTCAGTAATCTTGCTCTGATTTGCCATCCAAAGGGTCCCAGAGATAAAATGTAGCATAGTTTTGTTTGAAACAATCAATTTTTATATTCAAATGTAGGAACTGGGTTCTACAGTTTGAACCCCTGCTGTCTCTGGCTCCACACCCACCCCGCCCAGCCATCTAGATGTGTGAAAGTTAGTGTATAAGCTAATGATCCATCATGTATTACATTCCTGGGAGTGTGTCAACTTACATTTTGTATTACCATATCATTTTTGTATGTTCTCTATAGTTATGTACTTGAAAATGTATCAGTTGACCAATTCGGCACATTTGGGCAGACTTGATACAAAATAGTCCAGTATTGCAATGCTTCACTGGATCAATCTGAAACTTTTCACACACACAATATTGAGCCTAAACAGCAATATTATATTGTGGCCTTTCTCTTGCAATTCAAAGATGATGGAACAAAAAAAAAAAAAAAGCAATTGCATGTTTTTTTGTCTGTATTATCGATTACCAGATCTAATGTGTTATATTCTCCTACATTAATTTCACATTTCCACAAACTTCAAAGTGTTTCCGTTCAAATGGTATCAAGAATATGCATATCCTTGCTTCAGGTCCTGAGCTACAGGCAGTTAGATTTGGGTATGTCATTTTAGGCATAAATTGAAAAAAAGGTTCCGATCCTTAAAAGGTTAAAGGAGATTAATTAGAATGTTGGAGGACAAAAACACTGGAGGCCATCAGGAAAGATCAAACTTGGCAATCTGCTTTGAGTGCAAAATGCAGCATAAGAGTACAAGCTCTGACTGTGTGTCACCCTCCAAAAGCAGATAGTGGGAGGGATCTCTATGTTTTCCTATCTCTCTCTCTCTCTCTCTCTCTCTCTCTCTCTCTCTCTCTCTCTCTCTCTCTCTCTCTCTCTCTCTGTCTCTCTGTCTCTCTCTCTGTCTCTCTCTCTGTCTCTCTCTGTC
>NW_028156375.1:0-20000 GCF_964263955.1 Coregonus lavaretus
CAACAGGTCACAAATCTTGCAGCTGTGATGGCACACTGTGGTTTTTCACCCAGTAGATAAGGGAGTTTATCAAAATTGGGTTTGTTTTCGAATTCTTTGTGGATCGCTGTAATCTGAGGGAAATATGTGTCTCTAATATGGTCATACATTTGGCAGGAGGTTAGGAAGTGCAGCTCAGTTTCCACCTCATTTTGTGGGCAGTGTGCACATAGCCTGTCTTCTCTTGAGAGCCAGGTCTGCCTACGGCGGCCTTTCTCAATAGCAAGGCTATGCTCACTGAGTCTGTACATAGTCAAAGCTTTCCTTAAGTTTGGGTCAGTCACAGTGGTCAGGTATTCTGCCACTGTTTACTCTCTGTTTAGGGCCAAATAGCATTCTAGTTTGCTCTGTTTATTTGTTTGTTCTTTCCAATGTGTCAAGTAATTCTCTTTTTGTTTTCTCATGATTTGGTTGGGTCTAATTGTGTTGTTGTTGTTGTTGTTGTCCTGGGGCTGTGTGGGGTCTGTTTGTGTTTGTGAACAGAGCCCCAGGACAAGCTTACTTAGGGGACTCTTCTCCAAGTTCATCTCTCTGTAGGTGATGGCTTTGTTATGGAAGGTTTGGGAATCGCTTCCTTTTAAGTGGTTATAGAATTTAACTGCTCTTTTCTGGATTTTGATAATAAGCGGGTATTGGCCTAATTCTGCTCTGCATGCATTATTTGGTGTTTTACGTTGTACACGGAGGATGTTTTTTGCAGAATTCTGCATGCAGAGTCTCAATTTGGTGTTTGTCCCATTTTGTGAATTATTGGTTGGTGAGCGGACCCCAGACCTCACAACCATAAAGGGCAATGGGTTCTATAACTGATTCAAGTATTTTTAGCCAGATCCTAATTGGTATGTCAAATGTTATGTTCCTTTTGATGGCATAGAAGGCCATTCTTGCCTTGTCTCTCAGATCGTTCACAGCTTTGTGGAAGTTTCCTGTGGCGCTGATATTTAGGCCGAGGTATGTATAGTTTTTTGTGTGCTCTAGGGCAACGGTGTCTAGATGGAATTTGTATTTGTGGTCCTGGCAACTAGACCTTTTTTGGAACACCAATATTTTTGTCTTACTGAGATTTACTGTCAGGGCCCAGGTCTGACAGAATCTTTGCAGAAGATCTAGGTGCTGCTGTAGGCCCTCCTTGGTTGGTGACAGAAGCACCAGATCATCAGCAAACAGTAGACATTTGACTTCAGATTCTAGTAGGGTGAGGCCGGGTGCTTGCAGACTGTTCTAGTGCCCTCGCCAATCATTGATATATATGTTGAAGAGTGTGGGGCTTAAACTGCATCCCTGTCTCACCCCACGGCCCTGTGGAAAGAAAGGTGTGTGTTTTTTGCCAATTTGTATAGCAGACCCTCATTCCAAAATGAGTCAAAAGCTTTTTGAAATCAACAAAGCATGAGAAGACTTTGCCTTTGTTTTGCTTTGTTTGTTTGTCAATTAGGGTGTGCAGGGTGAATACGTGGTCTGTCGTACGGTAATTTGGTAAAAAGCCAATTTGACATTTGCTCAGTACATTATTTTCACTGAGGAAATTAACTAGTCTGCTGTTAATGATGATGCAGAGGATTTTCCCAAGGTTGCTGTTGACGCATATCCCACGGTAGTTATTGGGGTCAAATTTGTCTCCACTTTTGTGGATTGGGGTGATCAGTCCTTGGTTCCAAATATTGGGGAAGATGCCAGAGCTAAGGATGATGTTAAAGAGTTTAAGTATAGCTAATTGAAATTTGTGGTCTGTATATTATATAATTTCATTGAGGATACCATCAACACCACAGGCATTTTTGGGTTGGAGGGTTTGTATTTTGTCCTGTAGTTCATTCAATGTAATGGAGAATCCAATGGGTTATGGTAGTCTTTAATAGTTGATTCTAAGATTTGCATTTGATCATGTATATTTTTTTGCTGTTTGTTCTCTGTTATAGGGCCAAAAAGATTGAAGAAGTGGTTTATCGATACATCTCCGTTTTGGATAGATAGCTCTTCGTGTTGTTGTTTGTTTAGTGTTTTCCAATTTTCCCAGAAGTGTCTATGGATTCTTCAATTACATTGAGCTGATTTCTGACGTGCTGTTCCTTCTTTTTCTATAGTGTATTTCTGTTTGTTTTAGTGATTCACCATAGTGAAGGCGTAGGCTCAGGTTTTCTGGGTCTCTATGTTTTTGGTTGGATAGGTTTCTCAACCTCTGGGTGAGGTCAGTGATAAAGTAGTCTACAGTACTACTGCCAAGAGATGAGCTATAGGTGTACCTACCATAGGAGTCCCCTCGAAGCCTACCATTGACTATGTACATACCCAGTGTGCGACAGAGCTACAGGAGTCGTGACCCGTTTTGTTGGTTATGTTGTCGTAGTTGTGCCTATGCATATGGGGGAGGGAATGCTATCACCTCCAGGTATGTGTTTGTCCCCTCTCTCTCTCTCTCTCTCTCTCTCTCTCTTCTCTCTCTCTCTCTCTCTCTCTCTCTCTCTCTCTCTCTCTCTCTCTCTCTCTCTCTCCTCTCTCCCTCTCTCCTCTCTCTCCTCTCTCTCTCTCTCTCTCTCTCTCTCTCTCTCTATCTCTCTCTCTCTCTCTCTCTCTCTCTCTCTCTCTCTCTCTCTCTCTCTCTCTCTCTCTCTCTCTCTCTCTCTCTCTCTCTCTCTCTCTCTCTCTCTCTCTCTCTCTGTCTTTCTCTTTTCACCTTCTGTCTCTTGCTTTCCATCAATCCCATTTACCAACACCAGACTACTAACCTTCTGGTATCACCATTCCTACTATTCCAGTTTACTAACACCAGACACTTAACCTTCTGGCATCACCATTCCTACTGTTCCAGTTTACCAACACCAGATGTTCCCGATTCCACTTCACACCTATTTGCCTAACGACACCTTACAAAAACCACTTACGGAAACAGGAGATCAACACCCACTTTCCTCTCCTCCCGCCTTTCCTCCTTCTCCTGCACAGTGATCTGAAGGAGCCTTTTGACAAGCCATACACGGACAGACAGACCACAAAGTAGTGCACTACATAGGGAATAGGGTGCAATTTGGTATGCAGGCATGGACACTACGCTGTTTGTAAAGAAACAGACTACAAAATGTATTGACTTTGATTTACGTGTTCTGGACCCAGCCTGTTCCAGAAGCCTGGCTTCTCCACTGCTCTAGGATCACTTTGTGATCACTCTCCCCTCTCTTTCACACTCGTGTCCAAAGAAGTGTCTCATTCTCATGTCTGTGGTGTAAATTGTATTCCTCTCTAACGCTTGTATGCCTCCCACCCATCCTCCCTGCCAAGTAAGAGAGACAAAGGAGATACTTCAACACAGCCTCATCAAATCTCAACTAAATCTGGAGTTCAATGGAGCCCACCAGAGTTTCCTAAGTGTATTTGTTTACGAACCCATGTCCCCCACATATGCATTTAAACTTAAAACAGGAAGCATCTACTCATATAAGAGAGGGGTAATAGTAATCCATAACCACTGAATTAAGCCCTGTGTCGTTTAACCCTTGAGG
Organism: Coregonus lavaretus; assembly: GCF_964263955.1. Taxonomy (NCBI): domain Eukaryota; kingdom Metazoa; phylum Chordata; class Actinopteri; order Salmoniformes; family Salmonidae; genus Coregonus; species Coregonus lavaretus. Next base: position 3,537 of record NW_028156375.1, read on the forward strand.
TACCCTAGGAGAAAACGACAGGTCAAGAAAGCCAAACATGTATCTGATCGAAAATGTATCCATCCCTAATCAACCTGAGCATGTTTTGTGATTCAAAATGTCGCTGGTCATATCACAACCACCCCAAACATAGTCTACCGCCCCTGATTACACGTTACATGCTAGGCGGAGTGATACGATCTGATTAGACCCCCAACGAGAATCACTGAGCTCTAGTCTATAAACTGAGAGAAAATAGTTCCTTATTAGTCCTTTATTTCTGTGTAATTTCAGGAAATTTTTCTCTGGGTGAATAATGAGGTGGGTATTATGTCGTCTAGCCTCTCATTGGTTCAATCCGCTGGTTTATTAGGTGCTTGGCAGTGCTACAGGAATACCACACAACAGGTGGAACCACTGAGGGCTGGGAGCTCTGTTGTCAGCGTACATTTCTCCAATGTTCGATGTCGTTAAATGCTTTTCTGGTGGATTTTGTAGATTTTTCTCATTTTTTAGGCTTGTACTCAGACGTTAGAAGGCAGCTAGGCTAGGTTTTTGGGGAACGGCCCAGACGCTTTAACAGGCCATTACCCATAAATTCACTCTGATTCCGTTGTGTTTACGACAGCAACAGATTGTGAAAAGGGTTCCGCGTCTGCATTTCGCTAAATTAAACCTGTATTTATGAGATCATTTGAAGGAGTGTGTGGGTGGGAGAGTTGTTGCAGGGTGTTGGAGGAGAATACTAACTAGCTCTCATTCTTTGGCTGAAAGCACCTTATTCATTCTCATAACGGGCCCAGCATAGCATAGCATATTCATAACGGGCCCACCATAGCATAGCATATTCATAATGGGCCCAGCATAGCATAGCATATTCATAACGGGCCCAGCATAGCATAGCATATTCATAACGGGCCCACCATAGCATAGAATATTCATAACGGGCCCACCATAGCATAGAATATTCATAACGGGCCCAGCATAGCATAGCATATTCATAACGGGCCCAGCATAGCATAGCATATTCATAACGGGCCCAGCATAGCATAGCATATTCATAACGGGCCCACCATAGCATAGAATATTCATAACGGGCCCACCATAGCATAGAATATTCATAACGGGCCCAGCATAGCATAGCATATTCATAACGGGCCCAGCATAGCATAGCATATTCATAACGGGCCCACCATAGCATAGCATATTCATAACAGGCCCAGCATAGCATAGCATATTCATAACGGGCCCAGCATAGCATAGCATATTCATAACGGGCCCACCATAGCGTAGCATATTCATAACGGGCCCACCATAGCATAGCATATTCATAACGGGCCCACCATAGCATAGCATATTCATAACGGGCCCAGCATAGTGTGTGGCAATCACTAGTGTGATGTGATCATGCTGTCAGTGTTACATCTTACAGAGGATTTGGAGACTGACGTAGCCGCTTAGCAAGCCGTGTTCCTTTTTGATCTAAGTCATTACTTCTGTCTTGTCTCATAACAACAGGAACAGTCCCTCGTGTCTCTCCCCTGCTCCCCTACCGATGACTGCTATGGATATAACAGGAAGGAATAAAGAGATCTGTTTTTAATATAAATACACCGCTGATTACTTTCATCAAATGGCAAGGCAAGGATTTGAAGCTTGACCTCGATGATGCTTGAGAATCTATGTAGAGAGGTTTGCAGAGGTGAAGAGAGAATGGAAGAATGGAAGAAAAAAATACTAAAAGAAAGAGAGAAAGATAAGAGGGAGGATAAATAAAGAGATGTGTTTTTTAATATAAAATAACCTGAGAATAAATCGGTGAAACAAAGCAAAGAAAGATTGTGGATGATATCGGGATTTACAGTTGAAGTCGGAAGTTTACATACACTTAGGTTGGAGTCATTAAAACTTGTTTTTCAACCACTCCACAAATGTATTGTTAACAGACTATAGTTTTGACAAGGCGGTTAGGACATTTACTTTGTGCATGACACAAGTAATTTTTCCAACAATTGTTGACTGACAGATTATTTTACTTATAATTCACTGTATCACAATTCCAGTGGGTCAGAAGTTTACATAAACTTAGTTGACTGTGCCTTTAAACATCTTGGAAAATTCCAGAAAATGATGTCATGGCTTTAGAAGCTTCTGATAGGCTAATTGACGTCATTTGAGTCAATTGGAGGTGTACTTGTGGATGTATTTCAAGGCCTACCTTCAAACTCATTGCCTCTTTGCTTGACATCATGGGAAAACCAAAAGAAATCAGCCAAGACATCAGAAAAGAAATTGCAGACCTCCACAAGTCTGGTTCATCCGTGGGAGCAATTTCCAAATGTCTGAAGGTACCACGTTCATCTGTATAAACAATAGTACGCAAGTATAAACACCATGGGACCACGCAGCCGTCATACCGCTCAGAAAGGAGACGTGTTCTGTCTCCTAGAGATGAACGTATTTTGGTGCGAAAAGTGCAAATCAATCCCAGAACAACAGCAAAGGACCTTGTGAAGATGCTGGAGGAAAAAGGCACAAAAGTATGTATTTCCACTGTAAATCGAGTCCTATATCGACATAACATGAAAGGCCGCTCAGCAAGGAAGAAGCCACTGCTCCAAAACCACCATAAAAAAGCCAGACTATGGTTTGGATCTGCACATGGGGACAAAGATCGTACTTTTTGGAGAAATGTCCTCTGGTCTGATGAAACAAAAATATAACTGTTTGGCCATAATGACCATCGTTATGTTTGGAGGAAAAAGTGGGCTGCTTGCAAGCCGAAGAACACCATCCCAACCGTGAAGTACGGGGTGGCAGCATCATGCTGTGGGGGTGCTTTGCTGCAGGAGGGACTGGTGCACTTCACAAAATAGATGGCATCATGAGGAAGGAAAATTAGGTGGATATATTGAAGCAACATCTCAAGACATCAGTCAGGAATTTAAAGCTTGGTCGCAAATTGGTCTTCCAAATGGACAGTGACCCCAAGCATACTTCCAAAGTTGTGGCAAAATGGCTTAAGGTCAACAAAGTCAAGGTTTTGGATTGGCCATCACAAAGCCCTGACCTCAATCCTATAGAAAATGTGTGGGCAGAACTGAAAAAGCGTGTGCGAGCAAGGAGGCCTACAAACCTGATTCAGTTACACCAGCACTGTCAGGAGGAATGGGCCAAAATTCACCCAACTTATTGTGGGAAGCTTGTGGAAGGCTACCCGAATAGTTTGACCCAAGTTAAACAATTTAAAGGCAATGCTACCAAATACTAATTGAGTGTATGTAAACTTCTGACCCACTGGGTCAGAAGTTTACATACATTCAAAAAAAAGCTGAAATAAATCCTTCTCTCTACTATTATTCTGACATTTCACATTCTTAAAATAAAGTGGTGATCCTAACTGACCTAAGACAGGGAATCTTTACTAGGATTAAACGTCAGGAATTGTGAAAAACAGAGTTTAAATGTATTTGGCTAAGGTGTACAGACTTCAACTGTACGTGGAGGTTGGGAAAGGTGAGGTCACAGGGGAAGGAGAGAATAACAAGCTAGATATAGAGAAAGGAAAATGTGAATTAGAGAGAGGAACTATATATACTGTATATAGAGAGAGGGAGGGAGAGAGGGAGAGAGAGAGAGGGAGGGAGGGAGGGAGAGAGCGAGGAAGAGAGAGAGAGGGGGGGAGGGAGAAAGCGAGGGGGAGAGAGAGAGAGACAGGGAGGGAGGGAGGGAGGGAGGGAGGGAGGGAGGGAGGGCAAGAGAGGTAGCGACAAAGAGAGAAAGTAGACAGAAACAGAGAATGATTGCAGACAGACTGAGCAGTCCATCCAGAAGCCCTAGCTGTTTGCAACATAACTCAAGGAGGAAGTATCGAGTTAACCCCCGTATCGTAGAGGAGAGGCACGTTTCCCCTATCCTGCTCAAGACCTGGCCTAGATTTATCCCTCCATCCATCCCCCTCTCCTTCCTCCTCTCTCTCACTCCCTCGTTCCATCTGCAGCCCTCACTGTGATCTGCTGGACAGTGACGGATGGAGGGGATCGTCCTTCTTTTATTATCTTCCTCCCTTCTCCCTCCATCCTGTCATCACAGATGTGAGAGTACATGGAGTGGATACATGGAGGATGGTGTTACACTCAATGTCTGTGCAAGGATGTCCAGACACTCAAAGAAAAAAATGGACGTTTAGCAGAAATAAGTGTTTTTGCTTTTAAAATAACACAATTTGGTGTTAAAATCTTCACACAGGAAGTGAAGACTTGTGTAGGCACCCAGAGCTATTGTTTCGGCTTTGGCTCAGTGGGCTTGAGGCCATGCCGCAGGTTTCAAACCCTGTTGACTTATTCAAGTGTCCAGTAAAAGTGTTTGATTGCCAGTGAGTGTCATGGTTCGGTGATCATGCGCAACGTGTATGACAGCTGTTTGTTTTTCCTACTGAAATGTGTACAGTTAGATTATTCATACAAGGCCCAGAGCTCCTGGCAAATGAGTAGGTTTCCCTTTTTTTCCATCCTTGATATAATCAAACATGGATTCGTAGCCATGTTGGAACCAGAAGGGTGTTACAGCACACCCAATCTGCAATCTGTCTAACATCACATATGTTTCATCTAATGACTACAAATCATCAAAATATGTTCCTACCAGAATAGGATATTATGGTGAATAGGACATATGGCTGTAGGTGTTATACATGCCAAATGCTTTTATAAAATACAATGGTATGTATACTGCCATATATAGTGGAAGTAGTTGAATGGATTATGCAAGCATTATCAGAAAACTATTCTGAGACCTGAAGATCTTTGTTATATCCCACTTAGAACTGATGTTAAGACTTCAGCTCAGTGGTCTAACGTGGTCTTGACACATGCAATGGGTCTGGTCGCTCACAAATACTTAATGCTTTTGAGCTAAGCTTTAGGAAATTGCCTCTGTTGTTCAGCATAGTTATATTAGGCAGTCACCCATGGAATATGATTAGGCTTATTTTCATTCAGTGTGTTTTATAGTGTGAAGCCATGAGTTAGGAGGTGAAACTCTGGGTATTCCATGAGTAAAACAGCATGAGCCTCAGCCTGCGCTGACAGCTTACCCGGTGGCACAGGGAAATGACTTACATGCTGCAGTGTGTGTGTGCGTGTGTGTGTGCGTGTGTGTGTGTGTGCGTGTGTGTGTGCATGTTTGTGTGTGTGTGTGTGAGTGGGTTCACAAGTCTGTGTGTGAGACAGTTAAGATGCGGGGGATCTGTTACCCTGAGGCATAGCGAGACAGGATAGGAGTCTTTCACAGGCCCCAAATGATCCCTCCCACCTGATGTGTAAGATTGCTCTGGTCTGTCTCTTCCCTGACCTCTGATAGTCCAGTCAGGTCACGTTGGAGAGAGGGCTTAGTGGGGGAGAGGGAGACGTTGGAGAGAGGGCTTAGTGGGGGAGGGGGGAGAGGGGAGAGGGAGTAAAGGGGGAGGAGCTGAGAGGTTCACTGTTTGGTTCAAAAGTTCCTTTTGGACCTCTGACCCGGACCCTGTATGAATGTACAGTGTGAGCTGCTTACACACCTACACATACGGTACACACACGTCTATACACAAAAATACACTGACTTAAGCGCACACACACATACGCACACACACACACACACACACTCTCTCTCTCTCTTTTCAACTAACAGTACGAGGAAAGCATTTTCCCCAAGCTTACAGAAAGGATTATCTATCTTCCGTATCTGTCATGATATGCACCAAATATGAATCTACTCCTTATCAAGAAACACATGCACACACACACTTGAACACACTTCATTGGTCCATTGAGAAATGTAACAGCCAGGTGTAATACCTCACAGCGCATGACTTAGTGTCACTCTATAGTCATACATATCTATAGGCTACTGTATATGGTTCACAGAGACAGGGCTCGGTAATGGCACCCTATTCTGTGTACAGTGCACTACTGTTGACCAGAGCCCATCTGATCAAAAATAGCACTCTCTCCCTCCACCATGTGTCTCTATCTCGCGCCAGTAAAGAGCCCCCCAGGCAGACCATGACAGTGTGGGGTGTATTAGCTCAGTGTTTGATGGACTGTCAACCCCGGATCAGTGGTGTTCCACGGAATTCCGTTAGAGAAAAATGGACTTTAAGGACTTTGGACTTTCCCTCCTGGAAATCATTGTCGGCTACGTGCGGGTCGGGAATTTTTCCAATCCAGTAATAAGGAATGGAACAATGGAATGCCTGTGCTTTACAGCGGTCTTAACCCTCTAGTGTGGTGCTCTGAGCGGGTTCACGCCTTCAGAACACAGAATCCAAAGTAAACCCCAGTTGTCTACATGGACTGAAACCAGCCAGAATGGACTTGGGTCTTGGGTTGAGACGTGACCATGAATGTAATTGAAATGTCTAAGGAAATGATGTGATGTTGCGAAATTAAATGGTTGCTTGTGTGTAATACAAATTGGCCTGCTGTTGTTCATGTCCGCTGGTGTATTATACATCACTACTTAGCTCAGGAATATGCAACCCCTATGACCAAGGTACAGTTGGCCTGTGCATTGGATACAGGTGTGTACATCCCCCTACTCGCCTCCAGTGGTCAGGGGGTTAACACAGGATGTGTACTCTACAAGAAGTTAAACTAAGCTCTGAGTTGTACCATCATTACTTTAATCTCATCTTTAATCTCACTGCCTCAGAATTTGAAACATAGATCTTTGAACAACCCCTTTCTCTTAGCCAAATGAATATTCCAGGTAGTAAGGTTGCAAACTTTGAGTAACTTTCCCAAAAAGTCCAGGTTTTCCAGAAATCCTAATTCCAACCAGAATTCCTGGAAAACCTGGGAATGTTGAGAAAGTTACCGGAATTGTGCAACACTAGTAGGGAGTTTACCCAGCCCTCCAGGCCCTAATCCACTGGTGAATGGTGAATGCCACCCACATTCAGGAACAGCCATTCCACATTCGTCATCTTGCTGGGAGACATTGCACAGAGACAGGAGACATAACACAGAGACAGGAGACATAACACAGAGACAGGAGACATAACACAGAGACCGGAGACATAACACAGAGACAGGAGACATAGCACAGAGACAGGAGACATGGCACAGAGACAGGAGACATAGCACAGAGACAGGAGACATAACACAGAGACAGGAGACATAACACAGAGACAGGAGACATGGCACTGAGACAGGAGACATAACACAGAGACATGAGACATAACACAGAGACAGGAGACATAACATATAGACAGGAGACATAACACAGAGACAGGAGACATAACACAGAGACAGGAGACATAACACAGAGACAGGAGACATAACACAGAGACAGGAGACATGGCACAGAGACAGGAGACATAGCACAGAGACAGGAGACATAACACAGAGACAGGAGACATAACACAGAGACAGGAGACATGGCACTGAGACAGGAGACATAACATATAGACAGGAGACATAACACAGAGACAGGAGACATAACATATAGACAGGAGACATAACACAGAGACAGGAGACATAACACAGAGACAGCAGACATGGCACAGAGACAGGAGACATAACACAGAGACAGGATACATAAAACAGAGACAGAAGACATGGCACAGAGACAGGAGACATAACACAGAGACAGGATACATAACACAGAGACAGGAGACATAACACAGAGACAGGAGACATAACACAGAGACAGGAGACATAACACAGAGACAGGAGACATAACACAGAGACAGGAGACATAACACAGAGACAGGAGACATAACACAGACACAGGAAATATGGCACAGAGACAGGAGACATAACACAGAGACAGGAGACATGGCACAGAGACAGGAGACATAGCACAGAGACAGGAGACATAACACAGATACAGGAGACATAACACAGAGACAGGAGATATAACACAGAGACAGGATGTTATGGCTATGGTTCAACCCAGCACTCAGAGAAACCAACACGACAAAGGGAGTGGAAGAAACAAAAATGTTTTAATAAAAGTTCAAATTGTCTTAGTCCAAAAACAACTGGAGTAAAGGAACAGAGTGGGCTAGTCGGCTCCGGAGGAAGGAGAGGCTGAGGCAGGCAGGCAGGCAGGCAGGCAGGCAGGCAGGCAGACCGACAGGCAGGAAGGCAGGCAGGTTGGGAGGTATGGCTGAACGCTCTGGTAAGAACAACGATCTGGCGCCGGTGGAGAGCCATGCCCAGGAATAAGTAGTGCAGGTTGATGAGAGAATAGGATGCAGCTGCGTAGGCAGGAATCACTGGAAACAACCCGCAGCTGCACAGGAGAGGCAGATCCTGAGCACGCCCCCTGCTCCACTCCAGACACACCCACATAAAGGGGACAAACACACATACAACAGAAAAAGAGGGGACAAAACAAGGAGGAAGGGAAACAGAAAAGGGAGAGACAAGCTGCCCACATAACAGTACCCCCCCCTCAATGGTCGCCACCTGTCGACCCACCAGGCCTGTCAGGGTTGTCGTGATGGAAGTCCGTGATCAGCTGAGGATCCAACACAAAACGCTTAGGGACCCAAGACCTCTCCTCTGGTCCATAACCTTCCCAATCGACTAGGTATTGGAGACCCCTACCCCGCCTCCGAGAGTCCAGGAGCCTACTGACGGTGTAGGCCGGATGGTCGTCAATGAGGCGAACAGGTGGAGGTGGATCAGCCGGCGGACACAAAAGGCTGGAGGACACAGGTTTCAGTTGGGAGACGTGGAAGGTAGGGTGTATCTTCATGGCTGAAGGCAACTTCAAACGAACCGCAGCGGGGTTAATGATGGACTCCACCACAAACGGACCCAGGTACCGAGGAGACAGCTTGCGTGATTTGGTACGAAGAGGTACGTTCTTAGATGACAGCCAAACCTCTTGACCAGGATGAAACACAGGTGCGGGAGTCCTGCTCCTATCCGCTGTTGTCTTGTTCCTGTCGGTGGTCCGAAGCAATGCTTCCCGAGCGTCGCTCCACACTCTCTGGCAGCGGCGGAGGTTCTCCTGAACCGAAGGAACAGCCAATTCCTTCTCCTGAGCAGGAAACAGAGGGGGTTGATAACCCATGGTAACCTCGAAGGGTGAAAGACCGGTGGCAGAGGCGGTGAGGGAGTTGTGGGCGTACTCTATCCAGGGCAGATGTTTAGCCCAGGATGATGGATGTTGAGCAGCCACACAACGAAGGGTTGCTTCGAGGTTTTGATTGGCTCTTTCTGTTTGACCGTTGGTCTGGGGATGAAACCCTGAGGACAGACTAACGGAAGCACCCAAAGCAGAACAGAAACCCTTCCAAACACGGGAAGTAAACTGTGGGCCTCTATCAGATACGATGTCCACAGGTATTCCATGGGGACGGAATACATGTTGGACTAGGAGGTCCGCTGTCTCACTGGCAGACGGTAATTTTGGTAATGCTATATAGTGGACAGATTTAGAGAATCTGTCCACAATGGTAAGTATAGTATCATTACCTTCAGACTTGGGTAGGCCGGTGACAAAATCCATGGCAATGTGGGACCAGGGACGGCTGGGAACTGGGAGGGGTAGCAGCAGCCCCGAAGGGGACTGATGGGAGGCTTTGCCCCGAGCACAGGTTGAACAGGCTGCCACAAAAGCCCGAACGTCAGTTTCCATTGAAGGCCACCAAAAATGTCTCCTAAGCAGCGTCAACGTGCGTCTCATCCCAGGGTGACCAGCAAAACGGGAGGTGTGAATCCACTGCAACACCTGAGACCGGACCGTCTCGGGAACAAAGAGTAGGTTGGGAGGTCCATCACCCGGTCCCGGGTCCGTGGCAAGTGCAGTCTTCACAAGAGACTCGATCTCCCACTGAACAGCCGCCACGACGCATGAGGAAGGCAGGACTGCCTCAGGCTCGCTGGTCTCCGAAGGGTCAGCAAACTGGCGGGACAAAGCATCTGGTTTAACATTTCTTGACCCCGGTCTGTATGTAAGAATAAAGTTAAACCTACTAAAAAACAGGGCCCATCTGGCTTGGCGTGAGTTGAGTCTCTTAGTGGCTTGGATGTAAGCCAAGTTTTTGTGGTCAGTCCAGACCACAAACGGCAATTCAGCTCCATCCAGCCAGTGCCGCCATTCTTCCAGTGCAAGCTTGACCGCCAGCAGTTCCCGGTTTCCAACGTCGTAATTCCGTTCTGTGGGTGACAATTTCTTGGAGAAAAAAGCACAGGGGTGAAGCCTTTGGTCAGTGGGGGAGCGCTGGGAGAGGACAGCTCCCACACCTGAGTCCGACGCGTCCACCTCCACAACAAACTGCAGAGAGGTATTGGGGTGTATCAACACGGGGGAGGTGGAAAACAGTTCCTTCAAAACCCCTACCGCCTGCTCCGCCTCAGGGGACCACCGAAAAGGGACTTTAGGAGATGTGAGTCTTGTAAGGGGTGCCACCACTCTACTAAAACCCTTAATGAATCTACGGTAGAAGTTAGCAAAGCCCAAAAATCGTTGAAGTTGCTTACGGGTGGTGGGTGTGGGCCATTCCGTCACTGCCCGGATCTTCTCGGGGTCCGCCTTCACCTGCCCGCTCTCAATTATGAATCCAAGGAACGATGTAGACTGTTTGTGGAACTCACACTTCTCTGCTTTGACGTACAGCTTGTTCTCCAAGAGCCGTTGAAGGACTTGACGGACGTGTGACTCATGCTCCTCGGGTGACTTGGAAAAAACAAGAATATCATCCAGGTATACAAAGACAAAACGGTTCAAAAAATCCCTAAGAACATCGTTCACCATGGCTTGGAAAACCGCAGGGGCATTTGAAAGCCCAAAGGGCATGACCAAATACTCAAAATGTCCCAGTGGAGTGTTGAAAGCGGTTTTCCACTCATCTCCCTTTCGGATTCGGACAAGGTGATAAGCATTCCTGAGGTCGAGCTTGGAAAACACTGTGGCGCCATGCAGAGGTTCAAAAGCTGAGTTGATGAGTGGAAGGGGATACTTGTTTTTAACAGTTATGTTGTTTAAACCCCTGAAATCGATACAGGGGCGTAACGACTTGTCCTTCTTTTCCACGAAAAAGAAACCTGCACCCAAAGGAGACGACGAGGGACGGATTATGCCCGAGACCAGAGAATCACCAATGTACTGCTCCATTGCCTCTCTTTCCGGTCGGGACAGATTGTATAACCGACTAGAGGGCAAGGGAGCACCAGGAAGCAGTTCAATAGGGCAATCATAAGGCCTATGTGGTGGTAGAGACAGAGCCTTGTCCTTACTGAAAACCTCCGCTAAGTCATGGTATTCTTTGGGGACAGATGACAGATCAAGAGGAGCTGAGGGAGGAGTTGGGTTACACTTAGTGGGGGGAACCGCTGACCTCAGGCACTCGGAATGGCAGTTAGTGCTCCAACTGAGAATGGTGTGACGTGTCCAATCAATTTGTGGGTTGTGAAGAGCCAACCAGGGGAAGCCAAGGATTAGGGAGGTAGCTGAGCCAGACATAACTCTTAGCTGAATGCTTTCACAATGATTGCCAGAAATCACTAGGGAAACGGGGGTGGTTTGATGAGTTATCTCCGCGAGGAGGCGCCCATCAAGGGCTGTGACCCGGATGGGGGTAGGTAGTGGCTCCATGGGGATACGAGCTTGTGTAACGAACTGGTGGCTAATAAAGTTATCTTCTGCACCTGAGTCTATGAGAGCTGAGAGTGGCAGGGAATGACTCTGGAAACGTAAGGTTACAGGTACTTGTAATCGGGGAATGATGGGTTCAGGATCTAACTCTGGGCTCGCAAGTAGACCCACCGTTACGAGCGAGCCTTGTCTTTTGGCCGCTTAGGGCATGTAGCCAGAATGTGTGTGGCGTCTCCACAGTACAGGCACTCACCCGCCTGGAGGCGCCGTTGCCGCTCAGCTGGAGGTAGTCGAGCTCGACCCACTTGCATAGGTTCCTCCTCTGTGCTCGGGATGGAATCAGGAACAAGAAGCTGCCGACTCCGGAGAGGCGAGACTCGAGTGGTTGAAGGCTGGGGAACTCGTCCTCCTAGATGTGGCCGATCGCCTCTCTCCCGACGCCTCTCCCGCAACAGATTGTCTAGCTTGATGGACAGGGAAACGAGAGAATGTAAATCATGTGGCTCATCACGAGCAGCCAGTTCATCCTTAATGGCTTCATTCAAACCGTTTAGAAATGCTCCTTGAAGTGCCACATTGTTCCACTTGGAGTCCGCTGCCAACGTCCAGAACTCAATAGAGTACTCTGCCACACTGTTAGAACCCTGCCTCAAATTAAAAAGTATCTTGGAGGAATTACCCACATGGTCAGGATGGTCAAAAACAGTCTTCAATTTAGCAGAGAAATCAGCAAAAGTCAATCCAGTCAAAGTTTGATCTGAGCACACAGCCTCAGCCCAAACCAGAGCTTTCCCCCTTAACAGCCCCAGAACATAATGTACCTTAGATGAATCAGTAGAAAACGACAGTGGTCTCTGCCGAAAAATCAAGTCACACTGAAGCAAAAATCCCCGGCACTTGTCCAATTCTCCATTGAACGGTTCAGGCGACGTGACAGGGGGTTCCCGACGGAACGAAGCCTGCCTAGTGTCTGAGGAAACAACTTGGGGTGCATCAAACTGGGGGTCAGAGAGAGATGGAGAACTGATAACAGACAATTTAGAGACGTGTGTAGTTAACTGAGTCACCTGGTTCAGCAGTTGATGATTATCTTCCACAAGAGTCCGAATCAACTGGTCATGCTGTCCTAGCAACGTTCCTTGAGCCTGGATAGCTTGTTGGAAGCTGTCTTTGTTTGCCCCGTGCTGTTTCTCTGTTGGGTCCATGGCCAGATCGTTCTGTTATGGCTATGGTTCAACCCAGCACTCAGAGAAACCAACACGACAAAGGGAGTGGAAGAAACAAAAATGTTTTAATAAAAGTTCAAATTGTCTTAGTCCAAAAACAACTGGAGTAAAGGAACAGAGTGGGCTAGTCGGCTCCGGAGGAAGGAGAGGCTGAGGCAGGCAGGCAGGCAGGCAGGCAGGCAGGCAGACCGACAGGCAGGAAGGCAGGCAGGTTGGGAGGTATGGCTGAACGCTCTGGTAAGAACAACGATCTGGCGCCGGTGGAGAGCCATGCCCAGGAATAAGTAGTGCAGGTTGATGAGAGAATAGGATGCAGCTGCGTAGGCAGGAATCACTGGAAACAACCCGCAGCTGCACAGGAGAGGCAGATCCTGAGCACGCCCCCTGCTCCACTCCAGACACACCCACATAAAGGGGACAAACACACATACAACAGAAAAAGAGGGGACAAAACAAGGAGGAAGGGAAACAGAAAAGGGAGAGACAAGCTGCCCACATAACACAGGAAACATAACACAGAGACAGGAGACATGGCACAAAGACAGGAGACATAGCACAGAGACAGGAGACATAACACAGAGACAGGAGACATAACACAGAGACAGGAGACATAACACAGAGACAGGAGACATAACACAGAGACAGCAGACATGGCACAGAGACAGGAGACATAACACAGAGACAGGAGACATGGCACTGAGACAGGAGACATAACACAGAGACAGGAGACATAACACAGAGAAAGGAGACATGGCACTGAGACAGGAGACATAACACAGAGACAGGAGACATAACACAGAGACAGGAGACATAACACAGAGACAGGAGACATAACACAGAGACAGCAGACATGGCACAGAGACAGGAGACATAACACAGAGACAGGAGACATAACACAGAGACAGGAGACATAACACAGAGACAGGAGAAATGGCACAGAGACAGGATACATAACACAGAGACAGGAGACATAACACAGAGACAGGAGACATAACACAGAGACAGGAGACATAACACAGAGACAGGAGACATAACACAGAGACAGGAGACATAACACAGAGACAGGAGACATAACACAGAGACAGCAGACATGGCACAGAGACAGGAGACATAACACAGAGACAGGAGACATGGCACTGAGACAGGAGACATAACACAGAGACAGGAGACATAACACAGAGAAAGGAGACATGGCACTGAGACAGGAGACATAACACAGAGACAGGAGACATAACACAGAGACAGGAGACATAACACAGAGACAGGAGACATAACACAGAGACAGCAGACATGGCACAGAGACAGGAGACATAACACAGAGACAGGAGACATAACACAGAGACAGGAGACATAACACAGAGACAGGAGAAATGGCACAGAGACAGGATACATAACACAGAGACAGGAGACATAACACAGAGACAGGAGACATAACACAGAGACAGGAGACATAACACAGAGACAGGATACATAACACAGAGACAGGAGACATAACACAGAGACAGGAGACATAAAACATAGACAGGAGACATAACACAGAGACAGGAGACATGGCACTGAGACAGGAGACATAACACAGAGACAGGAGACATAACACAGAGACAGGAGACATGGCACAGAGACAGGAGACATAACACAGAGACAGGAGACATAACACAGAGACAGGAGACATAACACAGAGACAGGAGACATGGCACAGAGACAGGAGACATAACACAGAGACAGGAGACATGGCACAGAGACAGGAGATATAACACAGAGACAGGAGACATGGCACAGAGACAGGAGACATAACACAGAGACAGGAGACATAACACAGAGACAGGAGACATGGCACAGAGACAGGAGATATAACACAGAGACAGGAGACATGGCACAGAGACAGGAGACATAACACAGAGACAGGAGACATAGCACAGAGACAGGAGACATAACATAGAGACAGGATACATAACAAAGACTCAGGATACATAACACAGAGACAGGAGACATAACACAGAGACAGGAGACATAAAACATAGACAGGAGACATAACACAGAGACAGGAGACATAACACAGAGACAGGAGACATAACACAGAGACAGGAGACATGGCACAGAGACAGGATACATAACACAGACTCAGGATACATAACACAGAGACAGGAGACATAACACAGAGACAGGAGACATGGCACAGAGACAGGAGACATAGCACAGAGACAGGAGACATAACACAGAGACAGGAGACATAACACAGAGACAGGAGACATAAAACAGAGACAGAAGACATGGCACAGAGACAGGAGACATGGCACAGAGACAGGAGACATAACACAGAGACAGGAGACATAAAACAGAGACAGAAGACATGGCACAGAGACAGGAGATATAACACAGAGACAGGAGACATGGCACAGAGACAGGATACATAACACAGAGACAGGAGACATAACACAGAGACAGGAGACATAACACAGAGACAGGAGACATAACACAGAGACAGGATACATAACACAGAGACAGGAGACATAACACAGAGACAGGAGACATAAAACATAGACAGGAGACATAACACAGAGACAGGAGACATGGCACTGAGACAGGAGACATAACACAGAGACAGGATACATAACACAGAGACAGGAGACATAACACAGAGACAGGAGACATAACACAGAGACAGGAGACATGGCACAGAGACAGGAGACATAACACAGAGACAGGAGACATGGCACAGAGACAGGAGATATAACACAGAGACAGGAGACATGGCACAGAGACAGGAGACATAACACAGAGACAGGAGACATAACACAGAGACAGGAGACATGGCACAGAGACAGGAGATATAACACAGAGACAGGAGACATGGCACAGAGACAGGAGACATAACACAGAGACAGGAGACATAGCACAGAGACAGGAGACATAACATAGAGACAGGATACATAACAAAGACTCAGGATACATAACACAGAGACAGGAGACATAACACAGAGACAGGAGACATAAAACATAGACAGGAGACATAACACAGAGACAGGAGACATAACACAGAGACAGGAGACATAACACAGAGACAGGAGACATGGCACAGAGACAGGATACATAACACAGACTCAGGATACATAACACAGAGACAGGAGACATAACACAGAGACAGGAGACATGGCACAGAGACAGGAGACATAGCACAGAGACAGGAGACATAACACAGAGACAGGAGACATAACACAGAGACAGGAGACATAAAACAGAGACAGAAGACATGGCACAGAGACAGGAGACATGGCACAGAGACAGGAGACATAACACAGAGACAGGAGACATAAAACAGAGACAGAAGACATGGCACAGAGACAGGAGATATAACACAGAGACAGGAGACATGGCACAGAGACAGGAGACATAACACAGAGACAGGAGACATAACACAGAGACAGGAGACATAACACAGAGACAGGAGACATAACACAGAGACAGGAGACATAGCACAGAGACAGGAGACATAACACAGAGACAGGAGACATAACACAGAGACAGGAGACATAGCACAGAGACAGGAGACATAACACAGAGACAGGAGACATAGCACAGAGACAGGAGACATAACACAGAGACAGGAGACATAGCACAGGGACAGGAGACATGGCACAGAGACAGGAGACATAACACAGTCTGC
>NW_028156375.1:22500-57017 GCF_964263955.1 Coregonus lavaretus
ACACACACACACACACACACACACATACACACACATACACACACATACACATACACGCACACACACACACATACACACATACACACACACATACACATACACACATACACACACATACACACACACATTCACATACACAAATACACACACGTGAATACTGTTTCCCTCAGGAGCTATGCGGTCATCAGCGAGAAATTATTTATTTATTTACACAAACAGTTTAAAACCCTGAGGAATGTGTTCAAAGAGACCACAAGATCCCACCGCAAGCTGAGTAATATGTGGTCTGATGACACCGGAAGGGTATTACGACCTGACTGCCGCTCAGGCTGAGAGAGGGATCACCTCAAAGTGAAAAGGTGATTCCCCAAATAAAAACCAACACTCTCAATTTCCTCTCCCACTCACACACACCCTCAGACTCAATAAGCTCAGTGTGTTAGGTCGACAGTGCAGTAGAAATGGTACACACACACACTCTTGTGCATACACACAGGCAAACACACGCTCTGTCGCGCACACACACCACACACACCACACACACACACACACACACGCACACACACACACACATTATACTCAATAAGCACTCAGTATCATATATACAAAACAACAACATATGTGTGTGTAGCGTGTTTGTATGGTGTTTACAAATGTTCCTTGTCCCTCCCAATGTGGAAACATGACTTCACACTTCTCCATTGGCCTGCATTGTAAACGTGCAGCTGGTAAAGCCACTAACACAGTCACTCAGCTTCGTCCCTTGTGAGCTGTGTGTGTTTGCTTTTGCCCACTGCAACTGGACCGATGATTAGTTATGCTACCACTGATTGGTTGAGAAAGTGGCATAGGAGAGTGCTGTTCAGCTGTCCGCGTCACATTGCCATCTTGGGTTAAGAGTCAGCATTCAGATTGTAACAGTGGTGGCTGGTGAAGGGAGGACGGCTCATAGCAATGGTTGCATTGGCTGCAATAACGGCTCATAGTAATGGCTACAATGGAATAAATGGAACGTTCCATTCGTTTAGTTCCAGCCATCCACTGGATTGTAAGGTGTTTCAATGGGGAAGCAGGGTACTTAGTGCTTTCTTACAGTAGTGAGCTAAAGTAGAGTGGGTTCACTAGGGCCTTACTGAAGTAGGGTGCTCCCATTGCTGAGGTGAGACATTGGGGATTGCTTTGCTATGTGGTTGTGGTCTATAAGTGAACATGGTTATGCTCTTGGTGGATGTTTGCCAGTAGTGGACAGTTATGCTGTAATGCGGTTGTTGTTGAAGTACAGATGGAATCTTCAGTGCTGGATTGTTGTACGGTAATATGTGGTTGTGGTTCAGGTATGGTGAAGCTCTCCAGTTATGCCATGTGGTTGTGGTTGAGGTTTGGTCATGATCTCCAGCCTTGTGATGTGGTAGTGGTTGAAGAGTGGTAGTGTTCACCAGCTATTCTATTGAGTTCTGGTTGGGGCATTGCTGTCAGAGGAAAACCTCCAAAGTGTAAACTTTTCAGAAAATGGCCATATTTTACCAGTGATGTCCATACAATCACAAAATTTCAGACATTATTTTGAGTATAGCTTCTTAGTCCGAGAGTCAGATGTTCAGAGTGGGAGTGACTGCTTGGAACTCATGTAAATAAGATTCTTCAGACAGTAACTACTGTTGATAAAGATGCAGGACTTGTTCTTCAGACAGTAACTACTGTTGATAAAGATGCAGGACTCGTTCTTCAGACAGTAACTACTGTTGATAAAGATGCAGGACTTGTTCTTCAGACAGTAACTACTGTTGATAAAGATGCAGGACTCGTTCTTCAGACAGTAACTACTGTTGATAAAGATGGAGGACTTGTTCTTCAGACAATAACCAATAGCTACCTGGACTATCTGCATTGACCTAATCTATCTGCATTCACTAACTCGTTTGACTCATCACATACGCTGCTGCTACTGTTTATTGTCTATCCTGTTGCCTAGTCACTGTACCCCTACCTATATGTACATATCTACCTCAATTACCTTGTACCCCTGCACATCAACTATGTACTGGTACCCCGTGTATATAGCCTAGTTATAGTTACTCATAGTGTATTTATTCCTTGTGTTATTATTTTTCTATTATCTTTCTCTCTGCATTGTTGGGAAGGGCCGTAAGTAAGCATTTAGTTAGTACACCTGTTGTTAACGAAGCATGTGACAAATACCATTTGATTTGATTTGATGTTAATGTTGGTAAAGATGCAGTACTAAGGTCTTGTCCAGTTATGCGACAGTACATGATGAGTAACCTTGCCTGAGAACAGACAACTTGTTATAGCCCTCATAGCGCTCTCCCTTAGTCCTTCCTAGGTTTTGGCTCAGCGGGCTAATATGACCCTGACACACACAGACAGCAGGGGTTTCTAACCCAGACAGTCACAATGTAACACATGTGAAAGAGCAGCGTTCAATTCCCTCCTCCGTTGATGACATTAGCTGATGGTCTGGAGTGGTTTGGGACGTGTCTACTTGGCCCGGAGAGTCCCTGGTGTCTGGTCTGTGTCTTGCTTTGCCCCTTGAGTTTCTATAGTCAGCTAGGGTTTGGAGAGTACTGAGTCTTCCTTGGCTGTCTACTGCCTTCCTCTTATTCATTCCCCTGGTGTTTCTGCTCCGTTTCAATGTTAAATGACTTTCAACGCGTGAGACAGGTGAGTTTTGTGTGTATGCCTTTGTACACCGTTTCACATGAGAGCCAGTGTGTTGTTACCCATGTGTGGTTTAGGGGGATTAGTGTGTGTGTGTGTGTGTGTGTGTGTGTGTGTGTGTGTGTGTGTGTGTGTGTGTGTGTGTGTGTGTGTGTGTCTCCTGAGAATACCAGACCAACGACTATGGGAATACCACAAGGTTTGCGGTCTCTCCTGGACTTTAAGAGAATCTCCCTGATTTTGTTCTATTTCTAAAAACAATTTTCTGTCCTGTTTTGAATTTTAGTAGCTATTACTGTAAGGTCTTGTGTGTGAGGGTAGTTTCTTTCTTTAGGAAATCTGTTTTACATAAACTGTCATTGCTCTCTGCCAGAGGCGTTTTTTCGTTTTGGATGCTGCTCAACTTTGATTGTTGAGAATATCTTTGGTTCATCATGAACTCTTTAGTCTTTAGTCTGTTTGATGTGTATTTTCCATGTTTTAATCAATGGCCAGTTATGGGATAAAAGGTGAAAATGTATGCATCAACATGTTTTGGGGCTAACGATATATGTGTGTGTGTGTTTGGTGTGTTTATGTCCAAGTGTGTGTGTCCCCAGGCCGGCAGCAGGCTGGTGTGGCCAGCCAGACAGGATTGCGTGAGACTTTTTAACAGTGTCTGCAGAGCTTTTCAAGAAAAACATTTGATAAACAGATTATAAGGAAGTTGTGGAGAAGTAGACCAGTATGTATGTGTGTGTGTGTGTGTGTGTGTGTGTGTGTGTGTGTGTGTGTGTGTGTGTGTGTGTGTGTGTGTGTGTGTGTGTGAGAGTGTGTGTGTGTGTGTGTGTGTGTGTGTGTGTGTGTGTGTGAATGTTCAGACGCCTGCAGGACGCTGGGCACTGTAACACTCGTCTAAATTACCCCCACCACAAAACCACACACTTTCAGCCAGCCAAGTACTCTCTCTCTCTCTCTAACTCTCTCTCTCTCTCTCAGTCTCGTGATCATGTTTTTCCTGGATTGGGCTCCAGCTCTATAGAGTATGAGTAGTGAGAGGAAGTCAATATTTTTCGGTGGGTGCTGACACAGATTACACACACACACACACACACACACACACACACACACACACACACACACACACACACACACACACACACACACACACGCACACACACACACGCACACACACACACACACACACACACACCAGACGTGACTAATTACGAGAAGCTTGCAGAAGGCTTTGAGAAACACAGTCTAACACGGCTGTAAAATATCGCCAAACTATGTGCTCACTGGCACAAAACAACCACAAGGAAAGAGCTGAGCTACTAAACAGAACCAGATAGAAATTCACCACACAGGGATGGAGCGAACACCTTTTGAAGTACTTAGCACCCACACCTCCTTAGAACCCAGTGCTTAGAACCCACTTCATGGAACCCGGTGTTTGGAACCTAAACCGAATTGGAACCGAATGTGATTTTAAGTCGGTAAACAGTTCTCTTGAATAAAATGGCCGGCTTTGGCCAAACTCGATCAAAACAGTTTAGCGTCCAACGCTTAACGAGAATAACTTTATGTATGTGACAGTGTGGGCTCCTACTACTACTAGGCCCAAGAGAAAGCTATAGTCCTCCAGAAATAATATTAATAAAAACACTATAGGGTACAGTAACACAAGTCCAACTACACAACTCTGGGCTTCAAATTGCCTAATGATCACACCAACGTGAGGTCATCATCCATCCTTCAGAACATACCAGAGTGAACTGTAAAAATAGAGGAGAGGATGAGTGACATGAAAGAGTGGAGGATAGCCAGAGGGAGTATATGGAATGAGGGTTGAGTAAAATAGGGAGAGGGTGAAGAAGAGCTGGTGGAGTACCAGAGACTAGGGGGAGTTTGTGGCTCAGAGATGAGCCCTGCAATGTGGGTAAACATGACTGGGCAGAGGCCTCTCCTGGTTCTCTCGCTCCATGAGTTTAGCATTTCTTTCTGTTAATTTTGTGATGTCATTTTTTGGAGCTTGAATTGCACCGGAGGGGATGGCTGCCGTTTTACGGGCTTCTAACCAACTGTGCTATTTTTTTTGCATTGTTTGTAACTTACTTTGTACATAATGTTGCTGCTAACGCCTCTTATGACCGAAAAGAGCTTCTGGATATCAGAACAGCGATTACTCACCTCGAATTGGTCGAAGATTTTTTCTTTAATGAGTCCGATGTGAAGGTTATACTGTTTCTCCGAGACCAGGCCCAAATCCCTGTCATTCGCGTGAAGAAAAGACGGAGGTACAGGGGGCGGAGATCGGGGTGCCTTTTGAGAATTTTTCAGTGAGTGGGTAACCCGTCTGTACCATCCGTTCTATTGGCCAACGTGCAATCACAGGAGAATAAACTGGATGAACTCTGTTCGAGACAATCCTACCAATGGGACATTAAAACTGTTTCACGAGTCGTGGCTGCAATGCAGTGCCTTATTAAACTGCTGAGCCAGTCGGGAGGCCGTTCTCTCTCTTCTCTCTATCTATTTGTTGCATGTAAAGATCTATGAGGTGAGGGTGTGGTTATCCCTGTCTCTCTGCTTCCTGCTTTATGGAGGTGTAGTCCCTGTCTCTCTGCTTCCTGCTTTATGGAGGTGTTATCCCTGTCTCTCTGCTTCCTGCTTTATGGAGGTGTTATCCCTGTCTCTCTGCTTCCTGCTTTATGGAGGTGTAGTCCCTGTCTCTCTGCTTCCTGCTTTATGGAGGTGTTATCCCTGTCTCTCTGCTTCCTGCTTTATGGAGGTGTAGTCCCTGTCTCTCTGCTTCCTGCTTTATGGAGGTGTAGTCCCTGTCTCTCTGCTTCCTGCTTTATGGAGGTGTAGTCCCTGTCTCTCTGCTTCCTGCTTTATGGAGGTGTTATCCCTGTCTCTCTGCTTCCTGCTTTATGGAGGTGTTATCCCTGTCTCTCTTCTTCCTGCTTTATGGAGGTGTTCTCCCTGTCTCTCTGCTTCCTGCTTTATGGAGGTGTAGTCCCTGTCTCTTTGCTTCCTGCTTTATGGAGGTGTAGTCCCTGTCTCTCTGCTTCCTGCTTTATGGAGGTGTTATCCCTGTCTCTCTGCTTCCTGCTTTATGGAGGTGTAGTCCCTGTCTCTCTGCTTCCTGCTTTATGGAGGTGTAGTCCCTGTCTCTCTGCTTCCTGCTTTATGGAGGTGTTATCCCTGTCTCTCTGCTTCCTGCTTTAAGGAGGTGTTATCCCTGTCTCTCTGCTTCCTGCTTTATGGAGGTGTTATCCCTGTCTCTCTGCTTCCTGCTTTATGGAGGTGTTATCCCTGTCTCTCTGCTTCCTGCTTTATGGAGGTGTAGTCCCTGTCTCTCTGCTTCCTGCTTCATGGAGGTGTAGTCCCTGTCTCTCTGCTTCCTGCTTTATGGAGGTGTAGTCCCTGTCTCTATGCTTCCTGCTTTATGGAGGTGTTATCCCTGTCTCTCTGCTTCCTGCTTTATGGAGGTGTTTTCCCTGTCTCTCTGCTTCCTGCTTTATGGAGGTGTTATCCCTGTCTCTCTGCTTCCTGCTTTATGGATGTGTTATCCCTGTCTCTCTGCCTCCTGCTTTTTGGAGGTGTAGTCCCTGTCTCTTTGCTTCCTGCTTTATGGAGGTGTAGACCCTGTCTCTCTGCTTCCTGCTTTATGGAGGTGTAGACCCTGTATCTCTGCTTCCTGCTTTATGGAGGTGTTATCCCTGTCTCTCTGCTTCCTGCTTTATGGAGGTGTAGTCCCTGTCTCTTTGCTTCCTGCTTTATGGAGGTGTAGTCCCTGTCTCTCTGCTTCCTGCTTTATGGAGGTGTTATCCCTGTCTCTCTGCTTCCTGCTTTATGGAGGTGTTTTCCCTGTCTCTCTGCTTCCTGCTTTATGGAGGTGTTATCCCTGTCTCTCTGCTTCATGCTTTATGGAGGTGTAGTCCCTGTCTCTCTGCTTCCTGCTTTATGGAGGTGTAGTCCCTGTCTCTCTGCTTCCTGCTTTATGGAGGTGTAGTCCCTGTCTCTCTGCTTCATGCTTTATGGAGGTGTAGTCCCTGTCTCTCTGCTTCCTGCTTTATGGAGGTGTAGTCCCTGTCTCTCTGCTTCCTGGTTTATGGAGGTGTTATCCCTGTCTCTCTGCTTCCTGCTTTATGGAGGTGTTATTCCTGTCTCTCTGCTTCCTTTTTTATGGAGGTGTAGTCCCTGTCTCTCTGCTTCCTGCTTTATGGAGGTGTTATCCCTGTCTCTCTGCTTCCTGCTTTATGGAGGTGTAGTCCCTGTCTCTCTGCTTCCTGCTTTATGGAGGTGTTATCCCTGTCTCTCTGCTTTCTGCGCTATGGAGATGTAGGAACGTTCTGGCATTTCAGGGACAGGTTTGGGATTTCAACCTATGCCACTTCTTATCATTAGAGAGCTTCTGAATACCAGCAGAGGAAAATAGAGAGGAGGAAAAGGGAGGAGAGGAAACTGTCTAATTTACACACCCTTGGATGTATCCACTTTACGCTTCACACTCTCACACACACACACAGCCTTGTATAACTAACGTTGTGGAGACACACAATTGAGTCCCATTCAAAATCCTATTTTCCCTAACCCATAACCCTAACCCTAACCCTAACCCTAAACCTAAACCTAACCCTAACCCGTACTCTTAACCTTAACCCTAACCCTAACCTTAACCCAGAAACCTAACCTTAACCCTAACCCTAAACCTAACCATAGCTCCTAACCCTAACCCTAAACCTAACCATAGCTCCTAACCCTAACCCTAAAACTAACCCTAGCTCCTCACCCTTACCCTTATCGTAATTCCAACCTTAACACTAATTCTAACCTTAACCCTAAACCCCCTAGAAATAGCGTTTTACCTTGTGGGGACTAACAAAATGTCCCCAGTTGGTCAAATCTTTGTTCATTTACTATTCTTGTGGGGACTTCTGGTCCCCACAAGAATAGTTAAACACTTACGTAAACACACAAACACACACAGCCTCTTCTAGTGGTGGTTTCCTCTCCTGATCAGTGTTGTGTAAATATTTGGTGGTGGTAACATGATGATGAAGCGATCATTCCTTCCTTTTGGAAATTAAAGCAAACAGGTCCAGCTGTCACAAGCTCTGACAGGTCAAACAAACGGCCCAGCCAAGAATAGGTCAGCCCAGACCCAGCCCTGGCACGGCCACTATAGCACCTGGGTGGGTCCAAAAACACACACACACACACACACACAAACAGATACACACACATACACAGGCAGGAATGAGCATGAACACACACGCAGAAACACACATATAGTAAACACACACATGCGCCTACACACATCTAAACATACACACACACACACACACACACACACACACACACACACACACACACACATAAATCCATGGATGTTGCAGCTGGATGGGTTGAATAACATCCCTGGCTGTCCTCTTGGCTCTCAACTTGGGCTCTTTAGTCTTGCACACTGGCAGTAGAGTTCGAATGTTAACCAGACCAACCCACTGGCAGTAGAGTTCTAATGTTAACCAGACCAACCCACTGGCAGTAGAGTTTTAATGTTAACCAGACCAACCCACTGGCAGTAGAGTTCTAATGTTAACCAGACCTTCCCACTGGCAGTAGAGTTCTAATGTTAACCAGACCAACCCACTGGCAGTAGAGGTCTTATGTTAACCAGACCAACTCACTTGCAGTAGAGTTCTAATGTTAACCAGACCAACCCACTGGCAGTAAAGTTTTAATGTTAACCAGACCAACCCACTGGCATCAGAGTTATAATGTTAACCAGACCAACCCACTGGCAGTAGAGTTCTAATGTTAACCAGACCAACCCACTGGCAGTAGAGTTCTTATGTTAACCAGACCAACCCACTGCCAGTAGAGTCCTAATGTTAACCCAACCAAATCACTGGCAGTAGAGTTCTAATGTTAACCAGACCAACCCACTGGCAGTAGAGTTCTAATGTTAACCAGACCAACCCACTGGCAGTAGAGTTCTTATGTTAACCAGACCAACTCACTGGCAGTAGAGTTCTAATATTAACCAAACCAACCCACTGGCAGTAGAGTTCTAATGTTAACCAGACCAACCCACTGGCAGTAGATTTATTATGTTAACCAGACCAACCCACTGGCAGTAGAGTTCTAATGTTAACCAGACCAACCCACTGGCAGTAGAGTTCTAATGTTAACCAGACCAACCCACTGGCAGTAGAGTTCTAATGTTAACCAGACCAACCCACTGGCAGTAGAGTTCTAATGTTAACCAGACCAACCCACTGGCAGTAGAGTTCTAATGTTAACCAGACCAACCCACTGGCAGTAGAGTTTTAATGTTAACCAGACCAACCCACTGGCAGTAGAGTTCTAATGTTAACCAGACCAACCCACTGGCAGTAGAGTTCTAATGTTAACCAGACCTTCCCACTGGCAGTAGAGTTCTAATGTTAACCAGACCAACCCACTGGCAGAAGAGGTCTTATGTTAACCAGACCAACTCACTTGCAGTAGAGTTCTAATGTTAACCAGACCAACCCACTGGCAGTAGAGTTCTAATGTTAACCAGACCAACCCACTGGCAGTAGAGTTCTAATGTTAACCAGACCGAACCACTGGCAGTAGAGTTATAATGTTAACCAGACCAACCCACTGGCATCAGAGTTATAATGTTAACCAGACCAACACACTGGCAGTAGAGTTCTAATGTTAACCAGACCAACCCACTGGCAGTAGAGTTCTTATGTTAACCAGACCAACCCACTGCCAGTAGAGTCCTAATGTTAACCCAACCAAATCACTGGCAGTAGAGTTCTAATGTTAACCAGACCAACCCACTGGCAGTAGAGTTCTAATGTTAACCAGACCAACCCACTGGCAGTATAGTTCTTATGTTAACCAGACCAACTCACTGGCAGTAGAGTTCTAATGTTAACCAGACCAACCCACTGGCAGTAGAGTTCTAATGTTAACCAGACCAACCCACTGGCAGTAGATTTATTATGTTAACCAGACCAACCCACTGGCAGTAGAGTTCTAATGTTAACCAGACCAACCCACTGGCAGTAGAGTTCTAATGTTAACCAGACCAACCCACTGGCAGTAGAGTTCTAATGTTAACCAGACCAACCCACTGGCAGTAGAGTTTTAATGTTAACCAGACCAACCCACAGGCAGTAGAGTTCTAATGTTAACCAGACCAACCCACTGGCAGTAGAGTTCTTATGTTAACCAGACCAACTCACTTGCAGTAGAGTTCTAATGTTAACCAGACCAACCCACTGGCAGTAGAGTTCTAATGTTAACCAGACCAACCCACTGGCAGCAGAGTTATAATGTTAACCAGATCAACCCACTGGCAGTAGAGTTCTAATGTTAACCAGACCAACCCACAGGCAGTAGAGTTCTTATGTTATCCAGACCAACTCACTGGCAGTAGAGTTCTAATGTTAACCAGACCAACACACTGGCAGTAGAGTTCTAATGTTAACCAGTCCAACCACTTGCAGTAGAGTTCTAATGTTACCCAGACTGACCCACTGACAGTAGAGTTCTAATGTTAACCAGACCGAACCACTGGCAAAGAGTTCTACTGTTAACCAGACCAACCCACTGGCAGTAGAGTTATAATGTTAACCAGACCAACCCACTGGCAGTAGAGTTCTAATGTTAACCAGACCAACCCACTGGCAGTAGAGTTTTAATGTTAACCAGACCGACCCACTGGCAGTAGAGTTCTAATGCTAACCAGACCAACCCACTGGCAGTAGAGTTCTAATGTTAACCAGACCAACCCACTGGCAGTAGTTTTCTAATGTTAACCAGACCAACCCGCTGGCAGTATAGTTCTTATGTTAACCAGACCAACTCACTTGCAGTAGAGTTCTAATGTTACCCAGACGGACCCACTGGCAGTAGAGTTCTAATGTTAAACAGACTGACCCACTGGCAGTATAGTTCTAATGTTAACCAGACCAACCCACTGGCAGCAGAGTTATAATGTTAACCAGACAAACCAACTGGCAGCAGAGCTATAATGTTAACCAGACCAACCCACTGGCAGTAGAGTCCTAATTTTAACCAGACCAACCCACTGTCAGTATAGTTCTTATGTTAACCAGACCAACTCACTTGCAGTAGAGTTCTAATGTTACCCAGACCGACCCACTGGCAGTAGAGTTCTAATGTTAAACAGACCGAACAACTGGCAGTAGAGTTCTAATGTTAACCAGACCAACCCACTGGCAGCAGAATTCTAATGTTAACCATACCAACCCACTGGCAGTAGATTTATAATGTTAACCAGACCAACCCACTGGCAGTAGAGTTCTAATGTTAACCAGACCAACCAACTGGCAGTAGAGTTCTAATGTTAACCAGACCAACCCACTGGCAGTAGAGTTCTAATGTTAACCAGACCAACCCACTGGCAGTAGAGTTTTAATGTTAACCAGACCGACCCACTGGCAGTAGAGTTCTAATGCTAACCAGACCAACCCACTGGCAGTAGAGTTCTAATGTTAACCAGACCAACCCACTGGCAGTAGTTTTCTAATGTTAACCAGACCAACCCGCTGGCAGTATAGTTCTTATGTTAACCAGACCAACTCACTTGCAGTAGAGTTCTAATGTTACCCAGACGGACCCACTGGCAGTAGAGTTCTAATGTTAAACAGACTGACCCACTGGCAGTATAGTTCTAATGTTAACCAGACCAACCCACTGGCAGCAGAGTTATAATGTTAACCAGACAAACCAACTGGCAGTAGAGTCCTAATGTTAACCAGACCAACCAACTGGCAGTAGAGTCCTAATGTTAACCAGACCAACCCACTGGCAGTAAAGTTCTAATGTTAAACAGACCAACCCAACTGGCAGTAGAGTTCTAATGTAAACCAGACCAACCCACTGGCAGCAGAGTTATAATGTTAACCAGACCAACCCACTGGCAGTAGAGTCCTAATTTTAACCAGACCAACCCACTGTCAGTATAGTTCTTATGTTAACCAGACCAACTCACTTGCAGTAGAGTTCTAATGTTACCCAGACCGACCCACTGGCAGTAGAGTTCTAATGTTAAACAGACCGAACAACTGGCAGTAGAGTTCTAATGTTAACCAGACCAACCCACTGGCAGCAGAGTTCTAATGTTAACCATACCAACCCACTGGCAGTAGATTTATAATGTTAACCAGACAAAACCACTGGCAGTAGAGTTCTAATGTTAACCAGACCAACCAACTGGCAGTAGAGTTCTAATGTTAACCAGACCGACCCACTGGCAGTGGAGTTCTAATGTTAACCAGACCAACCCACTGGCAGTAGAGTTCTAATGTTAACCAGACCAACCCACTGGCAGTAGAGTTCTAATGTTAACCAGACCTACCCACTGCCAGTAGAGTTCTAATGTTAACTAGACCAACCCACTGGCAGTAGAGTTCTAATGTTAACCAGACCAACCCAATGGCAGTAGAGTTCTAATGTTAACCAGACCGAACCACTGGCAGTAGAGTTATAATGTTAACCAGTCCAACCACTTGCAGTATAGTTCTAATGTTACCCAGACCGACCCACTGACAGTAGAGTTCTAATGTTAACCAGACCGAACCACTGGCAAAGAGTTCTACTGTTAACCAGACCAACCCACTGGCAGTAGAGTTATAATGTTAACCAGACCAACCCACTGGCAGTAGAGTTATAATGTTAACCAGACCAACCCACTGGCAGTAGAGTTTTAATGTTAACCAGACCGACCCACTGGCAGTAGAGTTCTAATGCTAACCAGACCAACCCACTGGCAGTAGAGTTCTAATGTTAACCAGACCAACCCGCTGTAAGTATAGTTCTTATGTTAACCAGACCAACTCACTTGCAGTAGAGTTCTAATGTTACCCAGACGGACCCACTGGCAGTAGAGTTCTAATGTTAAACCGACTGACCCACTGGCAGTATAGTTCTAATATTAACCAGACCAACCCACTGGCAGCAGAGTTATAATGTTAACCAGACCAACCAACTGGCAGTAGAGTCCTAATGTTAACCAGACCAACCCACTGGCAGTAGAGTTCTAATGTTAAACAGACCAACCCACTGGCAGTAGAGTTCTAATGTTAACCAGACCAACCCACTGGCAGTAGAGTTTTAATGTTAACCAGACCGACCCACTGGCAGTAGAGTTCTAATGCTAACCAGACCAACCCACTGGCAGTAGAGTTCTAATGTTAACCAGACCAACCCACTGGCAGTAGTTTTCTAATGTTAACCAGACCAACCCGCTGGCAGTATAGTTCTTATGTTAACCAGACCAACTCACTTGCAGTAGAGTTCTAATGTTACCCAGACGGACCCACTGGCAGTAGAGTTCTAATGTTAAACAGACTGACCCACTGGCAGTATAGTTCTAATGTTAACCAGACCAACCCACTGGCAGCAGAGTTATAATGTTAACCAGACAAACCAACTGGCAGCAGAGCTATAATGTTAACCAGACCAACCCACTGGCAGTAGAGTCCTAATTTTAACCAGACCAACCCACTGTCAGTATAGTTCTTATGTTAACCAGACCAACTCACTTGCAGTAGAGTTCTAATGTTACCCAGACCGACCCACTGGCAGTAGAGTTCTAATGTTAAACAGACCGAACAACTGGCAGTAGAGTTCTAATGTTAACCAGACCAACCCACTGGCAGCAGAATTCTAATGTTAACCATACCAACCCACTGGCAGTAGATTTATAATGTTAACCAGACCAACCCACTGGCAGTAGAGTTCTAATGTTAACCAGACCAACCAACTGGCAGTAGAGTTCTAATGTTAACCAGACCAACCCACTGGCAGTAGAGTTCTAATGTTAACCAGACCAACCCACTGGCAGTAGAGTTTTAATGTTAACCAGACCGACCCACTGGCAGTAGAGTTCTAATGCTAACCAGACCAACCCACTGGCAGTAGAGTTCTAATGTTAACCAGACCAACCCACTGGCAGTAGTTTTCTAATGTTAACCAGACCAACCCGCTGGCAGTATAGTTCTTATGTTAACCAGACCAACTCACTTGCAGTAGAGTTCTAATGTTACCCAGACGGACCCACTGGCAGTAGAGTTCTAATGTTAAACAGACTGACCCACTGGCAGTATAGTTCTAATGTTAACCAGACCAACCCACTGGCAGCAGAGTTATAATGTTAACCAGACAAACCAACTGGCAGTAGAGTCCTAATGTTAACCAGACCAACCAACTGGCAGTAGAGTCCTAATGTTAACCAGACCAACCCACTGGCAGTAAAGTTCTAATGTTAAACAGACCAACCCAACTGGCAGTAGAGTTCTAATGTAAACCAGACCAACCCACTGGCAGCAGAGTTATAATGTTAACCAGACCAACCCACTGGCAGTAGAGTCCTAATTTTAACCAGACCAACCCACTGTCAGTATAGTTCTTATGTTAACCAGACCAACTCACTTGCAGTAGAGTTCTAATGTTACCCAGACCGACCCACTGGCAGTAGAGTTCTAATGTTAAACAGACCGAACAACTGGCAGTAGAGTTCTAATGTTAACCAGACCAACCCACTGGCAGCAGAGTTCTAATGTTAACCATACCAACCCACTGGCAGTAGATTTATAATGTTAACCAGACCAACCCACTGGCAGTAGAGTTCTAATGTTAACCAGACCAACCAACTGGCAGTAGAGTTCTAATGTTAACCAGACCGACCCACTGGCAGTGGAGTTCTAATGTTAACCAGACCAACCCACTGGCAGTAGAGTTCTAATGTTAACCAGACCAACCCACTGGCAGTAGAGTTCTAATGTTAACCAGACCTACCCACTGCCAGTAGAGTTCTAATGTTAACTAGACCAACCCACTGGCAGTAGAGTTCTAATGTTAACCAGACCAACCCAATGGCAGTAGAGTTCTAATGTTAACCAGACCGAACCACTGGCAGTAGAGTTATAATGTTAACCAGTCCAACCACTTGCAGTATAGTTCTAATGTTACCCAGACCGACCCACTGACAGTAGAGTTCTAATGTTAACCAGACCGAACCACTGGCAAAGAGTTCTACTGTTAACCAGACCAACCCACTGGCAGTAGAGTTATAATGTTAACCAGACCAACCCACTGGCAGTAGAGTTATAATGTTAACCAGACCAACCCACTGGCAGTAGAGTTTTAATGTTAACCAGACCGACCCACTGGCAGTAGAGTTCTAATGCTAACCAGACCAACCCACTGGCAGTAGAGTTCTAATGTTAACCAGACCAACCCGCTGTAAGTATAGTTCTTATGTTAACCAGACCAACTCACTTGCAGTAGAGTTCTAATGTTACCCAGACGGACCCACTGGCAGTAGAGTTCTAATGTTAAACCGACTGACCCACTGGCAGTATAGTTCTAATATTAACCAGACCAACCCACTGGCAGCAGAGTTATAATGTTAACCAGACCAACCAACTGGCAGTAGAGTCCTAATGTTAACCAGACCAACCCACTGGCAGTAGAGTTCTAATGTTAAACAGACCAACCCACTGGCAGTAGAGTTCTAATGTTAACCAGACCAACCCACTGGCAGCAGAGTTCTAATGGTAACCAGACCAACCCACTGGCAGTAGAGTTCTAATGTTAACCAGACCAACCCACTGGCAGTAGAGTTCTAATGTTAACCAGACCGACCCACTGGCAGTGGAGTTCGAATGTTAACTAGACCAACCCACTGGCAGTAGAGTTCTAATGTTAACCAGACCAACCCACTGGCAGTAGAGTTCTAATGTTAACCAGACAGAACCACTGGCAGTAGAGTTATAATGTTAACCAGACCAACCCACTGGCAGTAGAGTTCTAATGTTAACCAGACCGACCCACTGGCAGTAGATTTCTAATGTTAACCAGACCGACCCACTGGCAGTAGAGTTCTAATGTTAACCAGACCAACCCACTGGCAGTAGAGTTCTTATGTTAACCAGACCAACTCACTGGCAGTAGAGTTCTAATGTTAACCAGACCAACACACTGGCAGTAGAGTTCTAATGTTAACCAGACCAACCCACTGGCAGTAGAGTTCTTATGTTAACCAGACCAACCCACTGGCAGTAGAGTTCTAATGTTAACCAGACCAACACACTGGCAGTAGAGTTCTAATGTTAACCAGTCCAACCACTTGCAGTAGAGTTCTAATGTTACCCAGACCGACCCACTGACAGTAGAGTTCTAATGTTAACCAGACCGAACCACTGGCAAAGAGTTCTACTGTTAACCAGACCAACCCACTGGCAGTAGAGTTATAATGTTAACCAGACCAACCCACTGGCAGTAGAGTTATAATGTTAACCAGACCAACCCACTGGCAGTAGAGTTTTAATGTTAACCAGACCGACCCACTGGCAGTAGAGTTCTAATGCTAACCAGACCAACCCACTGGCAGTAGAGTTCTAATGTTAACCAGACCAACCCACTGGCAGTAGTTTTCTAATGTTAACCAGACCAACCCGCTGTAAGTATAGTTCTTATGTTAACCAGACCAACTCACTTGCAGTAGAGTTCTAATGTTACCCAGACGGACCCACTGGCAGTAGAGTTCTAATGTTAAACAGACTGACCCACTGGCAGTAGATTTCTAATGTTAACCAGACCGACCCACTGGCAGTAGAGTTCTAATGTTAACCAGACCAACCCACTGGCAGTAGAGTTCTTATGTTAACCAGACCGACCCACTGGCAGTAGATTTCTAATGTTAACCAGACCGACCCACTGGCAGTAGAGTTCTAATGTTAACCAGACCAACCCACTGGCAGTAGAGTTCTTATGTTAACCAGACCAACCCACTGGCAGTAGAGTTATAATGTTAACCAGACCAACCCACTGGCAGTAGAGTTTTAATGTTAACCAGACCGACCCACTAGCAGTAGAGTTCTAATGCTAACCAGACCAACCCACTGGCAGTAGAGTTCTAATGTTAACCAGACCAACCCGCTGTAAGTATAGTTCTTATGTTAACCAGACCAACTCACTTGCAGTAGAGTTCTAATGTTACCCAGACGGACCCACTGGCAGTAGAGTTCTAATGTTAAACAGACTGACCCACTGGCAGTATAGTTCTAATGTTAACCAGACCAACCCACTGGCAGCAGAGTTATAATGTTAACCAGACCAACCAACTGGCAGTAGAGTCCTAATGTTAACCAGACCAACCCACTGGCAGTAGAGTTCTAATGTTAAACAGACCAACCCACTGGCAGTAGAGTTCTAATGTTAACCAGACCAACCCACTGGCAGCAGAGTTCTAATGGTAACCAGACCAACCCACTGGCAGTAGAGTTCTAATGTTAACCAGACCAACCCACTGGCAGTAGAGTTCTAATGTTAACCAGACCGACCCACTGGCAGTGGAGTTCTAATGTTAACTAGACCAACCCACTGGCAGTAGAGTTCTAATGTTAACCAGACCAACCCACTGGCAGTAGAGTTCTAATGTTAACCAGACAGAACCACTGGCAGTAGAGTTATAATGTTAACCAGACCAACCCACTGGCAGTAGAGTTCTAATGTTAACCAGACCGACCCACTGGCAGTAGATTTCTAATGTTAACCAGACCGACCCACTGGCAGTAGAGTTCTAATGTTAACCAGACCAACCCACTGGCAGTAGAGTTCTTATGTTAACCAGACCAACTCACTGGCAGTAGAGTTCTAATGTTAACCAGACCAACACACTGGCAGTAGAGTTCTAATGTTAACCAGACCAACCCACTGGCAGTAGAGTTCTTATGTTAACCAGACCAACCCACTGGCAGTAGAGTTCTAATGTTAACCAGACCAACACACTGGCAGTAGAGTTCTAATGTTAACCAGTCCAACCACTTGCAGTAGAGTTCTAATGTTACCCAGACCGACCCACTGACAGTAGAGTTCTAATGTTAACCAGACCGAACCACTGGCAAAGAGTTCTACTGTTAACCAGACCAACCCACTGGCAGTAGAGTTATAATGTTAACCAGACCAACCCACTGGCAGTAGAGTTATAATGTTAACCAGACCAACCCACTGGCAGTAGAGTTTTAATGTTAACCAGACCGACCCACTGGCAGTAGAGTTCTAATGCTAACCAGACCAACCCACTGGCAGTAGAGTTCTAATGTTAACCAGACCAACCCACTGGCAGTAGTTTTCTAATGTTAACCAGACCAACCCGCTGTAAGTATAGTTCTTATGTTAACCAGACCAACTCACTTGCAGTAGAGTTCTAATGTTACCCAGACGGACCCACTGGCAGTAGAGTTCTAATGTTAAACAGACTGACCCACTGGCAGTAGATTTCTAATGTTAACCAGACCGACCCACTGGCAGTAGAGTTCTAATGTTAACCAGACCAACCCACTGGCAGTAGAGTTCTTATGTTAACCAGACCGACCCACTGGCAGTAGATTTCTAATGTTAACCAGACCGACCCACTGGCAGTAGAGTTCTAATGTTAACCAGACCAACCCACTGGCAGTAGAGTTCTTATGTTAACCAGACCAACTCACTGGCAGTAGAGTTCTAATGTTAACCAGACCAACACACTGGCAGTAGAGTTCTAATGTTAACCAGACCAACCCACTGGCAGTAGAGTTCTTATGTTAACCAGACCAACTCACTGGCAGTAGAGTTCTAATGTTAACCAGACCAACACACTGGCAGTAGAGTTCTAATGTTAACCAGACCAACCACTTGCAGTAGAGTTCTAATGTTACCCAGACCGACCCATTGACTGTAGAGTTATAATGTTAACCAGACCAAACCACTGGCAGTAGAGTTCTAATGTTAACCAGACCAACCCACTGGCAGTAGAGTTCTTATGTTAACCAGACCAACCCACTGGCAGTAGAGTTCTAATGTTAACCAGTCCAACCACTTGCAGTAGAGTTCTAATGTTACCCAGACCGACCCACTGACAGTAGAGTTCTAATGTTAACCAGACCGAACCACTGGCAAAGAGTTCTACTGTTAACCAGACCAATCCACTGGCAGTAGAGTTATAATGTTAACCAGACCAACCCACTGGCAGTAGAGTTATAATGTTAACCAGACCAACCCACTGGCAGTAGAGTTTTAATGTTAACCAGACCGACCCACTGGCAGTAGAGTTCTAATGCTAACCAGACCAACCCACTGGCAGTACAGTTCTAATGTTACCCAGACGGACCCACTGGCAGTAGATTTCTAATGTTAAACAGACTGACCCACTGGCAGTATAGTTATAATGTTAACCAGACCAAACCACTGGCAGCAGAGTTATAATGTTAACCAGACCAACCAACTGGCAGTAGAGTCCTAATGTTAACCAGACCAACCCACTGGCAGTAGAGTTCTAACGTTAAACAGACCAACCCACTGGCAGTAGAGTTCTAATGTTAACCAGACCAACCCACTGGCAGCAGAGTTATAATGTTAACCAGACCAACCCAGTGGCAGTAGAGTTCTAATGTTAACCAGACCAACCCACTGGCAGTAGAGTCCTAATTCTAACCAGACCAACCCACTGTCAGTATAGTTCTTATGTTAACCAGACCAACTCACTTGCAGTAGAGTTCTAATGTTACCCAGACCGACCCACTGGCAGTAGAGTTCTAATGTTAAACAGACCGAACCACTGGCAGTAGAGTTCTAATGTTAACCAGACCAACCCACTGGCAGCAGAGTTCTACTGTTAACCATACCAACCAACTGGCAGTAGATTTCTAATGTTAACCAGACCAACCCACTGGCAGTAGAGTTCTAATGTTAACCTGACCAATCCACTGGCAGTAGAGTTCTAATGTTAACCAGACCGACCCACTGGCAGTAGAGTTCTAATGTTAACCAGACCAACCCACTGGCAGTATAGTTCTAATGTTACCCAGACGGACACACTGGCAGTAGAGTTCTAATGTTAAACAGACTGACCCACTGGCAGTATAGTTATAATGTTAACCAGACCAACCCACTGGCAGCAGAGTTATAATGTTAACCAGACCAACCAACTGGCAGTAGAGTCCTAATGTTAACCAGACCAACCCACTGGCAGTAGAGTTCTAATGTTAAACAGACCAACCCACTGGCAGTAGAGTTCTAATGTTAACCAGACCAACCCACTGGCAGCAGAGTTATAATGTTAACCAGACCAACCCAGTGGCAGTAGAGTTCTAATGTTAACCAGACCAACCCACTGGCAGTAGAGTCCTAATTTTAACCAGACCAACCCACTGTCAGTATAGTTCTAATGCTAACCAGACCAACCCACTGGCAGTAGAGTTCTAATGTTAACCAGACCAACCCACTGGCAGTAGTTTTCTAATGTTAACCAGACCAACCCGCTGTAAGTATAGTTCTTATGTTAACCAGACCAACTCACTTGCAGTAGAGTTCTAATGTTACCCAGACGGACCCACTGGCAGTAGAGTTCTAATGTTAAACAGACTGACCCACTGGCAGTATAGTTCTAATGTTAACCAGACCAACCCACTGGCAGCAGAGTTATAATGTTAACCAGACCAACCAACTGGCAGTAGAGTCCTAATGTTAACCAGACCAACCCACTGGCAGTAGAGTTCTAATGTTAAACAGACCAACCCACTGGCAGTAGAGTTCTAATGTTAACCAGACCAACCCACTGGCAGCAGAGTTCTAATGGTAACCAGACCAACCCACTGGCAGTAGAGTTCTAATGTTAACCAGACCAACCCACTGGCAGTAGAGTTCTAATGTTAACCAGACCGACCCACTGGCAGTGGAGTTCTAATGTTAACCAGACCAACCCACTGCCAGTATAGTTCTAATGTTAACCAGACCAACCCACTGGCAGTAGAGTTCTAATGTTAACCAGACCTACCCACTGCCAGTAGAGTTCTAATGTTAACTAGACCAACCCACTGGCAGCAGAGTTATAATGTTAACCAGACCAACCCAGTGGCAGTAGAGTTCTAATGTTAACCAGACCAACCCACTGGCAGCAGAGTCCTAATTTTAACCAGACCAACCCACTGTCAGTATAGTTCTTATGTTAACCAGACCAACTCACTTGCAGTAGAGTTCTAATGTTACCCAGACCGACCCACTGGCAGTAGAGTTCTAATGTTAAACAGACCGAACCACTGGCAGTAGAGTTCTAATGTTAACCAGACCAACCCACTGGCAGCAGAGTTCTACTGTTAACCATACCAACCCACTGGCAGTATATTTCTAATGTTAACCAGACCAACCCACTGGCAGTAGAGTTCTAATGTTAACCTGACGAATCCACTGGCAGTAGAGTTCTAATGTTAACCAGACCGACCCACTGGCAGTAGAGTTCTAATGTTAACCAGACCAACCCACTGGCAGTATAGTTCTAATGTTACCCAGACGGACACACTGGCAGTAGAGTTCTAATGTTAAACAGACTGACCAACTGGCAGTATAGTTATAATGTTAACCAGACCAACCCACTGGCAGCAGAGTTATAATGTTAACCAGACCAACCAACTGGCAGTAGAGTCCTAATGTTAACCAGACCAACCCACTGGCAGTAGAGTTCTAATGTTAAACAGACCAACCCACTGGCAGTAGAGTTCTAATGTTAACCAGACCAACCAACTGGCAGCAGAGTTATAATGTTAACCAGACCAACCCAGTGGCAGTAGAGTTCTAATGTTAACCAGACCAACCCACTGGCAGTAGAGTCCTAATTTTAACCAGACCAACCCACTGTCAGTATAGTTCTAATGCTAACCAGACCAACCCACTGGCAGTAGAGTTCTAATGTTAACCAGACCAACCCACTGGCAGTAGTTTTCTAATGTTAACCAGACCAACCCGCTGTAAGTATAGTTCTTATGTTAACCAGACCAACTCACTTGCAGTAGAGTTCTAATGTTACCCAGACGGACCCACTGGCAGTAGAGTTCTAATGTTAAACAGACTGACCCACTGGCAGTATAGTTCTAATGTTAACCAGACCAACCCACTGGCAGCAGAGTTATAATGTTAACCAGACCAACCAACTGGCAGTAGAGTCCTAATGTTAACCAGACCAACCCACTGGCAGTAGAGTTCTAATGTTAAACAGACCAACCCACTGGCAGTAGAGTTCTAATGTTAACCAGACCAACCCACTGGCAGCAGAGTTCTAATGGTAACCAGACCAACCCACTGGCAGTAGAGTTCTAATGTTAACCAGACCAACCCACTGGCAGTAGAGTTCTAATGTTAACCAGACCGACCCACTGGCAGTAGAGTTCTAATGTTAACCAGACCTACCCACTGCCAGTAGAGTTCTAATGTTAACTAGACCAACCCACTGGCAGTAGAGTTCTAATTTTAACCAGACCAACCCACTGGCAGTAGAGTTCTAATGTTAACCAGACAGAACCACTGGCAGTAGAGTTATAATGTTAACCAGACCAACCCACTGGCAGTAGAGTTCTTATGTTAACCAGACCAACTCACTGGCAGTAGAGTTCTAATGTTAACCAGACCAACCCACTGGCAGTAGAGTTCTTATGTTAACCAGACCAACCCACTGGCAGTAGAGTTCTAATGTTAACCAGACCAACCCACTGGCAGTAGAGTTTTAATGTTTAACAGACCGACCCACTGGCAGTAGAGTTCTAATGTTAACCAGACCAACTCACTGGCAGTAGAGTTCTAATGTTAACCAGACCAACACACTGGCAGTAAAGTTCTAATGTTAACCAGTCCAACCACTTGCAGTAGAGTTCTAATGTTACCCAGACCGACCCATTGACTGTAGAGTTATAATGTTAACCAGACCAACCCACTGGCAGTAGAGTTCTAATGTTAACCAGACCAACCCACTGGCAGCAGAGTTATAATGTTAACCAGACCAACCAACTGGCAGTAGAGTCCTAATGTTAACCAGACCAACCCACTGGCAGTAGAGTTCTAATGTTAAACAGACCAACCCACTGGCAGTAGAGTTCTAATGTTAACCAGACCAACCCACTGGCAGCAGAGTTCTAATGGTAACCAGACCAACCCACTGGCAGTAGAGTTCTAATGTTAACCAGACCAACCCACTGGCAGTAGAGTTCTAATGTTAACCAGACCGACCCACTGGCAGTGGAGTTCTAATGTTAACCAGACCAACCCACTGCCAGTATAGTTCTAATGTTAACCAGACCAACCCACTGGCAGTAGAGTTCTAATGTTAACCAGACCTACCCACTGCCAGTAGAGTTCTAATGTTAACTAGACCAACCCACTGGCAGTAGAGTTCTAATTTTAACCAGACCAACCCACTGGCAGTAGAGTTCTAATGTTAACCAGACAGAACCACTGGCAGTAGAGTTATAATGTTAACCAGACCAACCCACTGGCAGTAGAGTTCTTATGTTAACCAGACCAACTCACTGGCAGTAGAGTTCTAATGTTAACCAGACCAACCCACTGGCAGTAGAGTTCTTATGTTAACCAGACCAACCCACTGGCAGTAGAGTTCTAATGTTAACCAGACCAACCCACTGGCAGTAGAGTTTTAATGTTTAACAGACCGACCCACTGGCAGTAGAGTTCTAATGTTAACCAGACCAACTCACTGGCAGTAGAGTTCTAATGTTAACCAGACCAACACACTGGCAGTAGAGTTCTAATGTTAACCAGTCCAACCACTTGCAGTAGAGTTCTAATGTTACCCAGACCGACCCATTGACTGTAGAGTTATAATGTTAACCAGAC
Source organism: Coregonus lavaretus (assembly GCF_964263955.1). NCBI lineage: Eukaryota > Metazoa > Chordata > Actinopteri > Salmoniformes > Salmonidae > Coregonus > Coregonus lavaretus. The sequence goes on from NW_028156375.1 coordinate 45,859, forward strand.
CAACCCACTGGCAGTAGAGTTCTAATGTTAACCAGACCAACCCACTGGCAGTAGAGTTCTTATGTTAACCAGACCAACCCACTGGCAGTAGAGTTCTAATGTTAACCAGACCAACACACTGGCAGTAGAGTTCTAATGTTAACCAGTCCAACCACTTGCAGTAGAGTTCTAATGTTACCCAGACCGACCCACTGACAGTAGAGTTCTAATGTTAACCAGACCGAACCACTGGCAAAGAGTTCTACTGTTAACCAGACCAATCCACTGGCAGTAGAGTTATAATGTTAACCAGACCAACCCACTGGCAGTAGAGTTATAATGTTAACCAGACCAACCCACTGGCAGTAGAGTTTTAATGTTAACCAGACCGACCCACTGGCAGTAGAGTTCTAATGCTAACCAGACCAACCCACTGGCAGTAGAGTTCTAATGTTACCCAGACGGACCCACTGGCAGTAGAGTTCTAATGTTAAACAGACTGACCCACTGGCAGTATAGTTATAATGTTAACCAGACCAACCCACTGGCAGCAGAGTTATAATGTTAAACAGACCAACCAACTGGCAGTAGAGTCCTAATGTTAACCAGACCAACCCACTGGCAGTAGAGTTCTAATGTTAAACAGACCAACCCACTGGCAGTAGAGTTCTAATGTTAACCAGACCAACCCACTGGAAGCAGAGTTATAATGTTAACCAGACCAACCCAGTGGCAGTAGAGTTCTAATGTTAACCAGACCAACCCACTGGCAGTAGAGTCCTATTTTAACCAGACCAACCCACTGTCAGTATAGTTCTTATGTTAACCAGACCAACTCACTTGCAGTAGAGTTCTAATGTTACCCAGACCGACCCACTGGCAGTAGAGTTCTAATGTTAAACAGACCGAACCACTGGCAGTAGAGTTCTAATGTTAACCAGACCAACCCACTGGCAGCAGAGTTCTACTGTTAACCATACCAACCCACTGGCAGTAGATTTCTAATGTTAACCAGACCAACCCACTGGCAGTAGAGTTCTAATGTTAACCTGACCAATCCACTGGCAGTAGAGTTCTAATGTTAACCAGACCGACCCACTGGCAGTAGAGTTCTAATGTTAACCAGACCAACCCACTGGCAGTATAGTTCTAATGTTACCCAGACGGACACACTGGCAGTAGAGTTCTAATGTTAAACAGACTGACCCACTGGCAGTATAGTTATAATGTTAACCAGACCAACCCACTGGCAGCAGAGTTATAATGTTAACCAGACCAACCAACTGGCAGTAGAGTCCTAATGTTAACCAGACCAACCCACTGGCAGTAGAGTTCTAATGTTAAACAGACCAACCCACTGGCAGTAGAGTTCTAATGTTAACCAGACCAACCCACTGGCAGCAGAGTTATAATGTTAACCAGACCAACCCAGTGGCAGTAGAGTTCTAATGTTAACCAGACCAACCCACTGGCATTAGAGTCCTAATTTTAACCAGACCAACCCACTGTCAGTATAGTTCTTATGTTAACCAGACCAACTCACTTGCAGTAGAGTTCTAATGTTACCCAGACCGACCCACTGGCAGTAGAGTTCTAATGTTAAACAGACCGAACCACTGGCAGTAGAGTTCTAATGTTAACCAGACCAACCCACTGGCAGCAGAGTTCTACTGTTAACCATACCAACCCACTGGCAGTAGATTTCTAATGTTAACCAGACCAACCCACTGGCAGTAGAGTTCTAATGTTAACCTGACCAATCCACTGGCAGTAGAGTTCTAATGTTAACCAGACCAACCCACTGGCAGTAGAGTTCTAATGTTAACCAGACCTACCCACTGCCAGTAGAGTTCTAATGTTAACTAGACCAACCCACTGGCAGTAGAGTTCTAATGTTAACCAGACCAACCCACTGGCAGTAGAGTTCTAATGTTAACCAGACCGAACCACTGGCAGTAGAGTTATAATGTTAACCAGACCAACCCACTGGCAGTAGAGTTCTAATGTTAACCAGACCAACCCACTGGCAGTAGAGTTCTTATGTTAACCAGAGCAACTCACTGGCAGTAGAGTTCTAATGTTAACCAGACTAACCCACTGGCAGTAGAGTTCTAATGTTAACCAGACCAACACACTGGCAGTAGAGTTCTAATGTTAACCAGTCCAACCACTTGCAGTAGAGTTCTAATGTTACCCAGACCGACCCATTGACAGTAGAGTTATAATGTTAACCAGACCAACCCACTGGCAGTAGAGTTCTAATGTTAACCAGACCAACCCACTGGCAGTAGAGTTCTTATGTTAACCAGACCAACTCACTGGCACTGGCAGTAGAGTTCTAATGTTAACCTGACCAATCCACTGGCAGTAGAGTTCTAATGTTAACCAGACCAACCCACTGGCAGTAGAGTTCTAATGTTAAACAGACCAACCCACTGGCAGTAGAGTTCTAATGTTAACCAGACCAACCCACTGGCAGCAGAGTTCTAATGTTAACCAGACCGACCCACTGGCAGTAGAGTTCTAATGTTAACCAGACCAACCCACTGGCAGTATAGTTCTAATGTTAACCAGACTAACCCACTGGCAGTAGAGTTCTAATGTTAACCAGACCAACACACTGGCAGTAGAGTTCTAATGTTAACCAGTCCAACCACTTGCAGTAGAGTTCTAATGTTACCCAGACCGACCCATTGACAGTAGAGTTATAATGTTAACCAGACCAACCCACTGGCAGTAGAGTTCTAATGTTAACCAGACCAACCCACTGGCAGTAGAGTTCTTATGTTAACCATACCAACTCACTGGCACTGGCAGTAGAGTTCTAATGTTAACCTGACCAATCCACTGGCAGTAGAGTTCTAATGTTAACCACACCGACCCACTGGCAATAGAGTTCTAATGTTAACCAGACCAACCCACTGGCAGTATAGTTCTAATGTTACCCAGACGGACACACTGGCAGTAGAGTTCTAATGTTAAACAGACTGACCCACTGGCAGTATAGTTATAATGTTAACCAGACCAACCCACTGGCAGCAGAGTTATAATGTTAACCAGACCAACCAACTGGCAGTAGAGTCCTAATGTTAACCAGACCAACCCACTGGCAGTAGAGTTCTAATGTTAAACAGACCAACCCACTGGCAGTAGAGTTCTAATGTTAACCAGACCAACCCACTGGCAGCAGAGTTCTAATGTTAACCAGACCGACCCACTGGCAGTAGAGTTCTAATGTTAACCAGACCAACCCACTGGCAGTATAGTTCTAATGTTAACCAGACCAACCCACTGGCAGTAGAGTTCTAATGTTAACCAGACCAACCCACTGGCAGTAGAGTTCTAATGTTAACCAGACCGAACCACTGGCAGTAGAGTTATAATGTTAACCAGACCAACCCACTGGCAGTAGAGTTCTTATGTTAACCAGAGCAACTCACTGGCAGTAGAGTTCTAATGTTAACCAGACTAACCCACTGGCAGTAGAGTTCTAATGTTAACCAGACCAACACACTGGCAGTAGAGTTCTAATGTTAACCAGTCCAACCACTTGCAGTAGAGTTCTAATGTTACCCAGACCGACCCATTGACAGTAGAGTTATAATGTTAACCAGACCAACCCACTGGCAGTAGAGTTCTTATGTTAACCAGAGCAACTCACTGGCAGTAGAGTTCTAATGTTAACCAGACTAACCCACTGGCAGTAGAGTTCTAATGTTAACCAGACCAACACACTGGCAGTAGAGTTCTAATGTTAACCAGTCCAACCACTTGCAGTAGAGTTCTAATGTTACCCAGACCGACCCATTGACAGTAGAGTTATAATGTTAACCAGACCAACCCACTGGCAGTAGAGTTCTAATGTTAACCAGACCAACCCACTGGCAGTAGAGTTCTTATGTTAACCAGACCAACTCACTGGCACTGGCAGTAGAGTTCTAATGTTAACCAGACCAACACACTGGCAGTAGAGTTCTAATGTTAACCAGTCCAACCACTTGCAGTAGAGTTCTAATGTTACCCAGACCGACCCACTGACAGTAGAGTTCTAATGTTAACCAGACCGAACCACTGGCAAAGAGTTCTACTGTTAACCAGACCAACCCACTGGCAGTAGAGTTATAATGTTAACCAGACCAACCCACTGGCAGTAGAGTTATAATGTTAACCAGACCAACCCACTGGCAGTAGAGTTTTAATGTTAACCAGACCGACCCACTGGCAGTAGAGTTCTAATGCTAACCAGACCAACCCACTGGCAGTAGAGTTCTAATGTTAACCAGACCAACCCACTGGCAGTAGTTTTCTAATGTTAACCAGACCAACCCGCTGGCAGTATAGTTCTTATGTTAACCAGACCAACTCACTGGCAGTAGAGTTCTAATGTTACCCAGACTGACCCACTGGCAGTATAGTTCTAATGTTAACCAGACCAACCCACTGGCAGCAGAGTTATAATGTTAACCAGACCAACCAACTGGCAGAAGAGTCCTAATGTTAACCAGACCAACCCATTGGCAGTAGAGTTCTAATGTTAAACAGACCAACCCACTGGCAGTAGAGTTCTAATGTTAACCAAACCAACCCACTGGCAGCAGAGTTATAATGTTAACCAGACAAACCCAATGGCAGTAGAGTTCTAATGTTAACCAGACCAACCCACTGGCAGTAGAGGCCTAATTTTAACCAGACCAACCCACTGTCAGTATAGTTATTATGTTAACCAGACCAACTCACTTGCAGTAGAGTTCTAATGTTACCCAGACCGACCCACTGGCAGTAGAGTTCTAATGTTAAACAGACCGAACCACTGGCAGTAGAGTTCTAATGTTAACCAGACCAACCCACTGGCAGCAGAGTTCTAATGTTAACCATACCAACCCACTGGCAGTAGATTTCTAATGTAAACCAGACCAACCCACTGGCAGTAGAGTTCTAATGTTAACCAGACCAACCCACTGGCAGTAGAGTTCTAATGTTAACCAGACCGACCCACTGGCAGTAGAGTTCTAATGTTAACCAGACCAACCCACTGGCAGTATAGTTCTAATGTTAACCAGACCAACCCACTGGCAATAGTTCTAATGTTAACCAGACCAACCCACTGGCAGTAGAGTTCTAATGTTAACCAGACCGACCCACTGTCAGTAGAGTTCTAATGTTAACTAGACCAACCCACTGTCAGTAGAGTTCTAATGTTAACCAGACCAACCCGCTGGCAGTATAGTTCTTATGTTAACCAGACCAACTCACTTGCAGTAGAGTTCTAATGTTACCCAGACGGACCCACTGGCAGTAGAGTTCTAATGTTAAACAGACTGACCCACTGGCAGTATAGTTCTAATGTTAACCAGACCAACCCACTGGCAGCAGAGTTATAATGTTAACCAGACCAACCAACTGGCAGTAGAGTCCTAATGTTAACCAGACCAACCCACTGGCAGTAGAGTTCTAATGTTAAACAGACCAACCCACTGCCAGTAGAGTTCTAATGTTAACCATACCAACCCATTGGTAGCAGACTTATAATGTTAACCAGACAAACCCAATGGCAGTAGAGTTCTAATGTTAACCAGACCAACCCACTGGCAGTAGAGTTCTTATGTTAACCAGACCAACTCACTTGCAGTAGAGTTCTAATGTTACCCATACCGACCCACTGGCAGTAGAGTTCTAATGTTAAACAGACCGAACCATTGGCAGTAGAGTTCTAATGTTAACCAGACCAACCCACTGGCAGCAGAGTTCTAATGTTAACCATACCAACCCACTGGCAGTAGATTTCTAATGTTAAACAGACCAACCCACTGGCAGTAGATTTCTAATGTTAACCAGACCAACCCACTGGCAGTAGAGTTCTAATGTTAACCAGACCGACGCACTGGCAGTAGAGTTCTAATGTTAACCAGACCAACCCACTGGCAGTATAGTTCTAATGTTAACCAGACCAACCCACTGGCAGTAGAGTTCTAATGTTAACCAGACCAACACACTGGCAGTAGAGTTCTAATGTTAACCAGTCCAACCACTTGCAGAAGAGTTCTAATGTTACCCAGACCGACCCACTGACAGTAGAGTTCTAATGTTAACCAGACCGAACCACTGGCAAAGAGTTCTACTGTTAACCAGACCAACCCACTGGCAGTAGAGTTATAATGTTAACCAGACCAACCCACTGGCAGTAGAGTTATAATGTTAACCAGACCAACCCACTGGCAGTAGAGTTCTAATGTTAAACAGACTGACCCACTGGCAGTATAGTTCTAATGTTAACCAGACCAACCCACTGGCAGCAGAGTTATAATGTTAACCAGACCAACCAACTGGCAGTAGAGTCCTAATGTTAACCAGACCAACCCACTGGCAGTAGAGTTCTAATGTTAAACAGACCAACCCACTGGCAGTAGAGTTCTAACGTTAACCAGACCAACCCACTTGCAGCAGAGTTATAATGTTAACCAGACCAACCCAATGGCAGTAGAGTTCTAATGTTAACCAGACCAACCCACTGGCAGTAGAGTCCTAATTTTAACCAGACCAACCCACTGTCAGTATAGTTCTTATGTTAACCAGACCAACTCACTTGCAGTAGAGTTCTAATGTTACCCAGACGGACCCACTGGCAGTAGAGTTCTAATGTTAACCAGACCAACCCACTGGCAGTAGAGTTCTTATGTTAACCAGACCAACTCACTGGCAGTAGAGTTCTAATGTTAACCAGATCAACCCACTGGCAGTAGAGTTCTAATGTTAACCAGACCAACCCACTGGCAGTAGATTTCTTATGTTAACCAGACCAACCCACTGGCAGTAGAGTTCTAATGTTAACCAGACCAACCCACTGTCAGTATAGTTCTTATGTTAACCAGACCAACCCACTGGCAGTAGAGATCTAATTTTAACCAGACCAACCCACTGGCAGTAGAGTTCTAATGTTAAACAGACCGACCCACTGGCAGTAGAGTTCTAATGTAAACCAGACCGACCCACTGGCAGTAGATTTCTAATGTTAACCAGACTGACCCACTGGCAGTAGAGTTCTAATGTTAACCAGACCAACCCACTGGCAGTATAGTTCTTATGTTAACCAGACCAACTCACTGGCAGTAGAGTTCTAATGTTAACCAGACCAACACACTGGCAGTAGAGTTCTAATGTTAACCAGTCCAACCACTTGCAGTAGAGTTCTAATGTTACCCAGACCGACCCACTGACAGTAGAGTTATAATGTTAACCAGACCAACCCACTGGCAGTAGAGTTATAATGTTAACCAGACCAACCCACTGGCAGTAGAGTTCTTATGTTAACCAGACCAACCCACTGGCAGTAGAGTTCTAATGTTAACCAGACCAACACACTGGCAGTAGAGTTCTAATGTTAACCAGTCCAACCACTTGCAGTAGAGTTCTAATGTTACCCAGACCGACCCACTGACAGTAGAGTTCTAATGTTAACCAGACCGAACCACTGGCAAAGAGTTCTACTGTTAACCAGACCAACCCACTGGCAGTAGAGTTATAATGTTAACCAGACCAACCCACTGGCAGTAGTTATAATGTTAACCAGACCAACCCACTGGCAGTAGAGTTTTAATGTTAACCAGCCGACCCACTGGCAGTAGAGTTCTAATGTTAACCAGACCAACCCACTGGCAGTAGTTTTCTAATGTTAACCAGACCAACCCGCTGGCAGTATAGTTCTTATGTTAACCAGACCAACTCTCTTGCAGTAGAGTTCTAATGTTACCCAGACGGACCCACTGGCAGTAGAGTTCTAATGTTAAACAGACTGACCCACTGGCAGTATAGTTCTAATGTTAACCAGACCAACTCACTGGCAGCAGAGTTATAATGTTAACCAGACCAACCAACTGGCAGTAGAGTCCTAATGTTAACCAGACCAACCCACTGGCAGTAGAGTTCTAATGTTAAACAGACCAACCCACTGGCAGTAGAGTTCTAATGTTAACCAGACCAACCCACTGGCAGCAGAGTTATAATGTTAACCAGACCAACCCAATGGCAGTAGAGTTCTAATGTTAACCAGACCAACCCACTGGCAGTAGAGTCCTAATTTTAACCAGACCAACCCACTGTCAGTATAGTTATTATGTTAACCAGACCAACTCACTTGCAGTAGAGTTCTAATGTTACCCAGACCGACCCACTGGCAGTAGAGTTCTAATGTTAACCAGACCAACCCACTGGCAGTAGAGTTCTAATGTTAACCAGACCAACCCACTGGCAGTAGAGTTCTAATGTTAACCAGACCAACCCACTGGCAGTAGAGTTCTAATGTTAACCAGACCGACCCACTGGCAGTAGAGTTCTAATGTTAACCAGACCAACCCACTGGCAGTATAGTTCTAATGTTAACCAGACCAACCCACTGGCAGTAGAGTTCTAATGTTAACCAGACCGACCCACTGCCAGTAGAGTTCTAATGTTAACTAGACCAACCCACTGGCAGTAGAGTTCTAATGTTAACCAGACCGAACCACTGGCAGTAGAGTTATAATGTTAACCAGACCAACCCACTGGCAGTAGAGTTCTAATGTTAACCAGACCAACCCACTGGCAGTAGAGTTCTCATGTTAACCAGACCAACTCACTGGCAATATAATTCTAATGTTAACCAGACCAACCCACTGGCAGTAGAGTTCTAATGTTAACCAGACCAACCCACTGGCAGTAGATTTCTTATGTTAACCAGACCAACCCACTGGCAGTAGAGTTCTAATGTTAACCAGACCAACCCACTGTCAGTATAGTTATTATGTTAACCAGACCAACCCACTGGCAGTAGAGTTCTAATGTTAACCAGACCAACCCACTGGCAGTAGAGTTTTAATGTTAAACAGACCGACCCACTGGCAGTAGAGTTCTAATGTTAACCAGACCGACCCACTGGCAGTAGATTTCTAATGTTAACCAGACCGACCCACTGGCAGTAGAGTTCTAATGTTAACCAGACCAACCCACTGGCAGTAGAGTTCTAATTTTAACCAGACCAACCCACTGGCAGTAGAGTTCTAATGTTAACCAGACTGACCCACTGGCAATAGAGTTCTAATGTTAACCACACCGACCCACTGGCAGTAGAGTTCTAATGTTAACCAGACCGACCCACTGGCAGTAGATTTCTAATGTTAACCAGACCGACCCACTGGCAGTAGAGTTCTAATGTTAACCAGACCAACCCACTGGCAGTAGAGTTCTAATTTTAACCAGACCAACCCACTGGCAGTAGAGTTCTAATGTTAACCAGACTGACCCACTGGCAATAGAGTTCTAATGTTAACCAGACCGACCCTTTGGCAGTAGAGTTATAATGTTAACCAGACCGACCCACTGGCAGTAGAGTTCTAATGCTAACCAGACCAACCCACTGGCAGTAGAGTTCTAATGTTAACCAGACCAACCCACTGGCAGTAGAGTTCTAATGTTAACCAGACCAACCCACTGGCAGTAGAGTTCTAATGTTAACCAGACCAACCCACTGGCAGTAGAGTTCTAATGTTAAACAGACCGACCCACTGGCAGTATAGTTCTAATTTTAACCAGACCAACCCACTGGCTGCAGAGTTATAATGTTAACCAGACCAACCCACTGGCAGTAGAGTCTTAATGTTAACCAGACTAACCCACTGGCAGTAGAGTTCTAATGTTATAGAGACCAACCCACTGGCAGCAGATTTCTAACGTTAACCAGACCAACCAACTTGCAGTAGAGTCCTAATGTTAACCAGACCAACCCACTAGCAGTACAGTTCGAATGTTAAACAGACCAACCCACTGGCCGTAGAGTTCTAATGTTAACCAGACCAACCCACTGGCAGCAGAGTTATAATGTTAACCAGACCAACCCACTGGCAGTAGAGTTCTAATGTTAACCAGACCAACCCACTGGCAGTAGAGTCCTAATTTTAACCAGACCAACCCACTGTCAGTATAGTTATTATGTTAACCAGACCAACTCACTTGCAGTAGAGTTCTAATGTTACCCAGACCGACCCACTGGCAGTAGAGGTCTACTGTTAAACAGTCCGACCCACTGGCAGTAGAGTTCTAATGTTAACCAGACCAACCCACTGGCAGCAGAGTTCTAATGTTAACCATACCAACCCACTGGCAGTAGATTTCTAATGTGAACCAGACCAACCCACTGGCAGTAGAGTTCTAATGTTAACCAGACCAACACACTGGCAGTAGAGTTCTAATGTTAACCAGACCTACCCACTGGCAGTAGAGTTCTAATGTTAACCAGACCAACCCACTAGCAGTAGAGTTCTAATATTAACCAGACCAACCCACTGGCAGTAGAGTTCTAATGTTAACCAGACCAACCCACTGGCAGTAGAGTTTTAATGTTAACGAGACCGACCCACTGGCAGTAGAGTTCTAATATTAACCAGACCAACCCACTGGCAGTAGAGTTCTAATGTTAACCAGACCAACCCACTGGCAGTAGAGTTCTAATGTTAACCAGACCAACCCACTGGCAGTAGAGTTCTAATGTTAACCAGACCAACCCACTGGCAGTAGAGTTCTAATGTTAAACAGACCGACCCACTGGCAGTATAGTTCTAATGTTAACCAGACCAACCCACTGGCTGCAGAGTTATAATGTTAACCAGACCAACCCACTGGCAGTAGAGTCCTAATGTTAACCAGACTAACCCACTGGCAGTAGAGTTCTAATGTTAACCAGACCAACCCACTGGAAATAGAGTCCTAATGTTAACCAGACCAACCCACTGGCAGTAGAGTTCTAATGTTAAACAGACCAACCCACTGGCAGTAGAGTTCTAATGTTAACCAGACCAACCCACTGGCAGCAGAGTTCTAATGTTAACCAGACCAACCCACTGGCAGTAGAGTTCTAATGTTAACCAGACCAACCCACTGGCAGTAGAGTCCTAATGTTAACCAGACCAACCCACTGGCAGTAGAGTTCTTATGTTAACCAGACCAACCCACTGGTAGTAGAGTTCTAATGTTAACCAGACCAACCCACTGGCAGCAGAGTTATAATGTTAACCAGACCAACCCACTGGCAGTAGATTTCTAATGTTAACCAGACCAACCCACTAGCAGTAGAGTTCTAATGTTAACCAGACCAACAAACTGGCAGTAGAGTTCTAATGTTAACCAGACCGACCCACTGGCAGTAGAGTTCT